>NW_023503312.1:0-104573 GCF_014529535.1 Bradysia coprophila | reverse complement strand
CCCGTACGAAGTACGAAGGGGCTTATAGGATTACGATGCCGTGTGTAATTGATGGAATTCGAAGCAGACGGTAAGGGCAAAGTGTTTGCCTATGTTCATAGATGACGAATCCGCAATAAAAATTTGGGCCGTCTGTCCGTCTGTCTGTCACGTCGATATCTTGAGTAAATCAAATCCCGATTTCAAAATTTTTTTTTCCCTGAAAGATAGTCAAATAGTGAGGGCTAAGTTCGAAGATGGGCATATTCGGGTCGGCCCTTCGTGAGTTAGGGCCACCTAAGTGATTTAAGGTCTTTTGGTGATATTTATGGCAAAATAAACGATGGAAATGTAAATGACACGGCAAATGATAGGTATTGTCAATACCAATCCAGGAAAAAAAAGTTTTTTTAAAATCGGGTGAGTGGGACCGTGAGTTAGGGCCTTAGAAGTGAAAAGCTACTAGGGCCCTATGTGTATTTTACATACAACTCGAGTAAATTTCATTCCGTTTTTCGTAATTTTTGTTTCATTTGAAAGATAATCGAACACCGAATAGAATGTTGTTGAAAAAAAAATTTAAATTTGGGTCCTTGGACTAAGGCCGCTACTAGGGCCCTATGTGTATTTTACATATAACTCGAGCAAATTTCATCCGTTTTTCGTAATTTTTGTTTCATTTGGAAAGGTAATCAAAGGCCGAATAGAATGTTGTTGAAAAAAAATTAAATTTGGGTCCTCGGACTAAGGCCGCTACTAGGGCCCTATGTGAATTTTACATATAACTCGAGCAAATTTCATCCGTTTTTCGTAATTTTTGTTTCATTTGGAAGGTAATCAAAGCCGAATGGAATGTTGTTGAAAAAAAATTAAATTTGGGTCCTCGGACTAAGGCCACTACTAGGGCCCTATGTGTATTTTACATATAACTCGAGCAAATTTCATCCGCTTTTTCGTAATTTTTGTTTCATTTGGAAGGTAATCAAAGGCCGAATAGAATGTTGTGGAAAAAAAATTAAATTTGGGTCCTCGGACTAAGGCCGGTACTAGGGCCCTATGTGTATTTTACATATAACTCGAGCAAATTTCATCCGTTTTTTCGTAATTTTTGTTTCATTTTGGAAGGTAATCAAAGGCCGAATGGAATGTTGTTGAAAAAAAATTAAATTTGGGTCCTCGGACTAAGGCCACTACTAGGGCCCCTATGTGTATTTTACATATAACTCGAGCAAAATTTCATCCGCTTTTCGTAATTTTTGTTTCATTTGAAGGTAATCAAAGGCCGAATAGAATGTTGTTGAAAAAAAATTAAATTTGGGTCCTCGGACTAAGGCCGCTACTAGGGCCCTATGTGAATTTTACATATAACTCGAGCAAATTTCATCCGTTTTTCGTAATTTTTGTTTCATTTGGAAGGTAATCAAAGGCCGAATGGAATGTTGTTGAAAAAAAAATTAAATTTGGGTCCTCGGACTAAGGCCACTACTAGGGCCCTATGTGTATTTTACATATAACTCGAGCAAATTTCATCCGCTTTTCGTAATTTTTTGTTTCATTTGGAAGGTAATCAAAGGCCGAATAGAATGTTGTTGAAAAAAAAATTAAATTTGGGTCCTTGGACTAAGGCCGCTACTAGGGCCCTATGGTGTATTTTACATATAACTCGAGCAAATTTCATCCGTTTTTCGTAATTTTTGTTTTCATTTGGAAGGTAATCAAAGGCCGAATAGGAATGTTGTTGAAAAAAAAATTAAATTTGGGTCCTCGGGACTAAGGCCGCTACTAGGGCCCTATGTGTATTTTACATATAACTCGAGCAAATTTCATCCGCTTTTTCGTAATTTTTGTTTTCATTTGGAAGGTAATCAAAGGCCGAATAGAATGTTGTTGAAAAAAAAATTAAATTTGGGTCCTCTGGACTAAGGCCGCTACTAGGGCCCTATGTGTATTTTACATATAACTCGAGCAAATTTCATCCGTTTTTCGTAATTTTTGTTTTCATTTGGAAGGTAATCAAAGGCCGAATAGAATGTTGTTGAAAAAAAATTAAATTTGGGTCCTCGGACTAAGGCCGCTACTAGGGCCCTATGTGTATTTTACATATAACTCGAGCAAATTTCATCCGCTTTTCGTAATTTTTGTTTCATTTGGAAGGTAATCAAAGGCCGAATAGAATGTTGTTGAAAAAAAAATTAAATTTGGGTCCTTGGACTAAGGCCGCTACTAGGGCCCTATGTGTATTTTACATATAACTCGAGCAAATTTCATCCGTTTTTCGTAATTTTTGTTTCATTTGGAAGGTAATCAAAGGCCCGAATAGAATGTTGTTGAAAAAAAATTAAATTTGGGTCCTCGGACTAAGGCCACTACTAGGGCCCTATGTGTATTTTACATATAACTCGAGCAAATTTCATCCGTTTTTCGTAATTTTTGTTTCATTTGGGAAGGTAATCAAAGGCCGAATGGAATGTTGTTGAAAAAAAAATTAAATTTGGGTCCTCGGACTAAGGCCACTACTAGGGCCCTATGTGTATTTTACATATAACTCGAGCAAATTTCATCCGTTTTTCGTAATTTTTGTTTCATTTGGAAGGTAATCAAAGGCCGAATGGAATGTTGTTGAAAAAAAAATTAAATTTGGGTCCTCGGACTAAGGCCGCTACTAGGGCCCTATGTGTATTTTACATATAACTCGAGCAAATTTCATCCGCTTTTCGTAATTTTTGTTTCATTTGGAAGGTAATCAAAGGCCGAATAGAATGTTGTTGAAAAAAAATTAAATTTGGGTCCTCGGACTAAGGCCGCTACTAGGGCCCTATGTGAATTTTACATATAACTCGAGCAAATTTCATCCGTTTTTCGTAATTTTTGTTTCATTTGGAAGGTAATCAAAGGCCGAATGGAATGTTGTTTGAAAAAAAAATTAAATTTGGGTCCTCGGACTAAGGCCACTACTAGGGCCCTATGTGTATTTTACATATAACTCGAGCAAATTTCATCCGCTTTTCGTAATTTTTGTTTCATTTGGAAGGTAATCAAAGGCCCGAATAGAATGTTGTGGAAAAAAAATTAAATTTGGGGTCCTCGGACTAAGGCCGGTACTAGGGCCCTATGTGTATTTTACATATAACTCGAGCAAATTTCATCCGTTTTTCGTAATTTTTGTTTCATTTGGAAGGTAATCAAAGGCCGAATAGAATGTTGTTGAAAAAAAATTAAATTTGGGTCCTCGGACTAAGGCCGCTACTAGGGCCCTATGTGAATTTTACATATAACTCGAGCAAATTTCATCCGTTTTTCGTAATTTTTGTTTCATTTGGAAGGTAATCAAAGGCGAATGGAATGTTGTTGAAAAAAAAATTAAATTTGGGTCCTCGGACTAAGGCCACTACTTAGGGCCCTATGTGTATTTTACATATAACTCGAGCAAATTTCATCCGCTTTTTCGTAATTTTTGTTTCATTTGGAAGGTAATCAAAGGCGAATAGAATGTTGTTGAAAAAAAAATTAAATTTGGGTCCTTGGACTAAGGCCGCTACTAGGGCCCTATGTGTATTTTACATATAACTCGAGCAAATTTCATCCGTTTTTCGTAATTTTTGTTTCATTTGGAAGGTAATCAAAGGCCGAATAGAATGTTGTTGAAAAAAAATTAAATTTGGGTCCTCGGACTAAGGCCGCTACTAGGGCCCTATGTGTATTTTACATATAACTCGAGCAAATTTTATCCGTTTTTCGTAATTTTTGTTTCATTTGGAAGGTAATCAAAGGCCGAATAGAATGTTGTTGAAAAAAAATTAAATTTGGGTCCTCGGACTAAGGCCGCTACTAGGGCCCTATGTGTATTTTACATATAACTCGAGCAAATTTCATCCGTTTTTTCGTAATTTTTGTTTCATTTGGAAGGTAATCAAAGGCCGAATAGAATGTTGTTTGAAAAAAAAAAATTAAATTTGGATCCTCGGACTGAGGCCGATACTAGGCCCTATGTGTATTTATACTCAATAAATTAAAATTTTAGGGCTATTTGAAATTTTTGTTTTATTTGAAAGGAACGTCGTACGGGGCTTCGTAATTTCTAAGATGTACACATTACATAATAATTTTACTTTAACTACTTTAACCGGCGCATAGGCTTACGGTCAAAGTAGGGTGACAGACGCACTAGGGCCACGTACGCAATAGATATACGGGTTTGTACGGGGCTCAGTCGCAGCAAACGCTCCGACTGTTCTGATGGCTCGTTTTTTTAATTTTCAAAGAATTTTGTTCTAAAAATTGGCTCTGTAACAAACTTTAAAGTGACGAAAAAGTCACACGTGCCTTGAAATGAAAGCATCTGAGACCAAAAACCGCCAACACGCAAGTAATAGACTTTTCATTCATCTGAAACATTGTTTTTTTTGCCTGACTTCGTTCACTTCTCATCTTCGATTACAATTGTAGCGAATAGATGAACATCTTCAACAATCCCAATCATTTTCGAATGTTAGTAATATCTGTCTTATGGTCAATGTTTATTGTCTGTGGGACCTTTAAACTATATTTTAGTTGTAAAAATACCACAAAATAGTCACATAGACTGCATAAGCAACAAAACTCGTTTCGTCCAAGTCCACCGGATATACACACACAAGTTCCCTAAACTCTCCCAAAATGTACCTAAAAATCTCCTAAAGCACCGTTTGAGTGGTCGGCCTGTTACTTGGTAAACTTTCCGCTTTTATCCACTGTTTGTCGAACTAACTTCGAATTCCCCTGGCATGAGCTGACGTTATTAATGGATGTCCCGATCCCGTATAGCTAAACAAAATAATTATTAGATATCACCGAGCGAACCACAATCAATTCGCACCATCAATTTTTGTAAATATTTTTTGTGCTCAATTTGTTTCAGTGATTTTTCAAATCGAATATTTCGCGCAAAAGTGGCTCCACCTGACTAGGATTAACATCCAAATATACACTAATTATCACTTCATTGAGACGTTGCAGTTCAATGACCTTTTGCATCAATTTCAAAAACGTCGACTTGGCCACACACCCCGGATAAACACTTTCCAAATAACGTCTCAGCAGATAGTAGTACGAATTCTGAAAGAACACCAAACTTTTGTCACAATTTTCTCTTATAATGGACATGGGAAACACTCATCGTACCTGCTCCAATTTCAACACGTCCGAGTGTATGGTTTTCGGTCTTCCAGGGGTGAAGAGGACAATAGCGCATAAGATGAGAATTATATTTTCGTCTTGGCGCCATTGCGGTTCAAATGTTCGTATAAAACTTTCATGCGCTTCGTACACATTACCTTTAGCCAATTTTAGTACATCGACGGTAATTGATGACATTGCCTCTTCGCTGTGTGGTATCTGGTCGATAGGATAAATAAAATCGGTTAAAGTCAAGGTCATCGAAATAATTCTCCGTCCCATTACCTTCCATGTACATCGATCGGCATCGTCATACTGCATCACTGACCGTAGAATCATCATTTCAGTGCAGCCGCCTTTAAGAAGTGCTACTTGATCTTCTTGGCACATGTTCTTGAAAGCATTAATTTTCTTGGACATTTTGATCAATCGTCGAATTGCGATTGCTGTTAGATTGATTATTTTCAACAATTGCGGATCCTGCGAATTTTGGTTTGCCTGAAATAATTAAAAAGGAAAACTTATCAATTGTCGATACATAATGTAAAGTCGATGCTCGGTGTGCAAATAATGTTTTCCTCCCGGTACCCAAAATCGATTTCCCGATGATTTCCGATATCAGTATCAAATTAGACAAATTTCCCGGTGCACAATGCACGACTTCCCACAGCCTGGATGACTGAGTAACAAAACTTTTTGTAGAGTTGGAATTTGAAAACGTATCTTTTTGGAGAACCGCAGAACTGGGAAGTTACATCAATGTAAAGTAACAGCTTCCGCTTGAGCTTTGCTTCCCTTTTCCCGGTATCCACATTTTCTAAGGCTCGGAACGGGTTCGGGTTGACCTGTTTTAGTTCAGGTTGACCTGAACCGGATTCATGACCCGAACCTGAAAAATTATTTCGGGTTCAACCCGAACTTGACTCGAACATGAATTTTCGATTTCGGGTTTAACCCGAACCTGGCCTGAACCCGAAATTGTTCAACCCGAATTTTACCTGAACCTGAATTTTCAATTTCGAGTTCGACCCGAAACTGAACTGAACCCGAAATTTTAAATTTAATCAGGTCGGGTTCGGGTAGCCCGAAATTTTGAGCGTTTATTACACTAAAAAAAGTCAAAAATTTCGGGTTACCCGAACCCGACCTGATTAAATTTAAAATTTCGGGTTCAGTTCAGTTTCGGGTCGAACTCGAAATTGAAAATTCAGGTTCAGGTAAAATTCGGGTTGAACAATTTCGGGTTCAGGTCAGGTTCGGGTTAAACCCGAATACGAAAATTCAAGTTCGGGTCAAGTTAGGGTTGAACCCGAAATCATTTTTCAGGTTCGGGTTAAATCAAGTTCGGGTTCCGGTCTGACCGAACCCGACCCGTTCCGAGCCTTAACATTTTCGGACAAAAAATTTCTCGGCATCCTGGACACCACGGAAACACATTATTTGTACACACGGCAGATGAAGTGATATTTTCGGTAAGTCACTGTCAGTCCCGTATTAGGATATCGGACGTTTTATTTTCTTTTTTTTAAATTTGTTATTGTTTCTAAAATTAAAAAGCTGACATCACCTACCGAACCATTCCGAAACTGGACTATAACTTATTGTTTGGTTTGACTCCAAACGCGGTTTGATTATGAGGGATTCGTTTGAAAAACAGCCTACCGAATTCGGACGCATTTTCCAGTGGCCTTTTTTATTTGTGCCTAGAAAGGTATTCGACCCTAGAAACCAAAACCACTTTCAAAAAAATTCTTCGAAGTTTGTGTAACTGGTGAAATGAGACCAAAAACCGAAAACTTGCACTTTTCTTACAAAAATTTCTCCAGTTACACGAGTCGTACAGGGTCGTGTGGGGTGTCATTAGAAAAGTAATCACATGTTCTATTGAGCTGAATAGGGCTTATTGGGTTTAAAATTCATCGACACTGAAATATGTGCAGTTGAAGTTTTGGCTAAAGTCTAGTTCACCGGCACTCGCTAAAAGTAACTTTTGACTGTTCCAATGAGTTAAAAATGACTGAAAAATGAATAATCAGCTAAAAAACCAGCGCGGAAAACAAAAATAACAAAAAAAAAAAATTGAAATTTTTTGAAAAAAAAAATTGTGTCACGTATATTTGTATATATCGAGCATATTGATCCATAACGAGCATATTCGTATATATCGAGCATATTCGTATATATCGAGCATATTCGTATATATCGAGTATATTCGTATATATCGAGTATCATCCATATCGAGTATATTCATCCATATCGAGTATATTTATCCATATCGAGTATATTCATCCATATCGAGTATATTCGTATATATCGAGTATATTCGTATATATCGAGTATATTCGTATATATTGAGTATATTCGTATATATCGAGCATATTCGTATATATTGAGCATATTCGTATATATCGAGCATATTCGTATATATCGAGTATATTCATCCATATCGAGCATATTCATTCATATCGAATATATTCATCCATATCGAGTATATTCATCCATATCGAGTATATTCATCCATATCGAGTATATTCATCCATATTGAGTATATTCGTATATATCGAGCATATTCGTATATATCGAGTATATTCATCCATATCGAGCATATTCATTCATATCGAATATATTCATCCATATCGAGTATATTCGTATATATCGAGTATATTCGTATATATCGAGTATATTCGTATATATCGAGTATATTCGTATATATCGAGTATATTCGTATATATCGAGTATATTCGTATATATTGAGCATATTCGTATATATCGAGCATATTCGTATATATCGAGTATATTCATCCATATCGAGCATATTCATTCATATCGAATATATTCATCCATATCGAATATATTCATCCATATCGAGTATATTCATCCATATCGAGTATATTCATCCATATTGAGTATATTCGTATATATCGAGCATATTCGTATATATAGAGCATATTCGTATATATCGAGCATATTCGTATATATCGAGCATATTCGTATATATCGAGCATATTCGTATATATTGAGCATATTCGTATATATTGAGCATATTCGTATATATCGAGCATATTTGTATATATCGAGCATATTCGTATATATCGAGCATATTCGTATATATCGAGCATATTCGTATATATCGAGCATATTAGTATATATCGAGCATATTAGTATATATCGAGCATATATGTATATATCGAGCATATTCGTATATATCGAGCATATTCGTATATATTGAGCATATTCGTATATATTGAGCATATTCGTATATATCGAGCATATTTGTATATATCGAGCATATTCGTATATATCGAGCATATTCGTATATATCGAGCATATTCGTATATATCGAGCATATTAGTATATATCGAGCATATTAGTATATATCGAGCATATTTGTATATATCGAGCATATTTGTATATATCGAGCATATATGTATATATCGAGCATATTCGTATATATCGAGCATATTCGTATATATTGAGCATATTCGTATATATTGAGCATATTCGACCGAAGACTTACACTTTTCTTACAGAAATTTCTCGAGGTACACAAAACGTACATGGTCGTGTAGGGTGTCATTTGACAGGTAATTTTATGTGCTTTTGGGCCAAATAGGGTCTTAAGTGGTTTGGATGCATCTACCATGAAATAGAAGTTGAAATGTGTAAGTGCCCATATTTCGTCGCATCCAGACCCCATAAAACCCTATTTGGCCCAAAAGCACGTTAAATTACCTTTTAAATGATACCCCACACGACCATGTGCGTTTTGTGTCCCTCGAGAAATTTCAGTCTTCGGTTGAAAACTTCAACTGCACATATTTCAGTGTGGATGAATTTTAAAACTATCAACACCCTATTCGGCTCAATAGTACATGTGATTACCTTTCTAATGACACCCCATACGACCTTGTACGGCTCGCGTAACTGGAGAAATTTTTGTAAGAAAAGTGCAAGTTTTCGGTTTTTGATCGCCTTTCACCAGCCACACAAACTTCGACGATTTTTTTTAAAAGTGGTTTTGGCTTCTAGAGTCGAATACCCTTCTAGGCACATATAAAAAAGTCCACTGGAAAATGCGTCCGATTTCGGTAGGCTGTTTTTCAAAAGAATCCCTCTATCGGTACACTTTAAAAAATTGTTTAATTAAGACAAAACCCAACCAATCTGACCTACAGAATTAAATTGATGGGACCAACCAAACCAGGTACGATATGCACAACATTTTTTGCACGCGGTAATTCAGCGAAATAACAAAACATAATGCATACAACAACGGAGAAAATCGTAAACAAGTTTCCGAACAACAAAACAACATCAGTTAATGTTGAATTATGGGAGTGCCTTATTCACCAACACCGATTCTCGTAGGATGAAATCGAAATGATTGGATCGGTAGACGCGAAAATTGACAGCAAATTCCATAACCCTGATGTTTTATTGGAAAGAAGACTAAGAACGGAGATATGTTAACCAGAACGACAGTATAACCATTTTTCCATCAAACAGCTTCAAACAAATAGCTTCAAACGGTTACAAATGTGAAGCTAGTGTACTATTACCCTATGAGTTTGGCTTAGTCAGAAACTTTAAGCAGAAAACTTGTTCTTGTGTTATCAATGCATTAAAAGTCTTTATATAAATGCTGGGCGAATATATCGAAAAAGAAGCCTTGCACAGAAGGCACAAGGGATCGCTCTCATTTTACTGATAACGTTTATATTATGTGGAACAGGTCTTCTCACTAAAATCACTTTGGTATAACAGATGGATGGTACACCTGATGCGAATCATTTCTCTTCAATCACGAAGTGGTGAACCAGTTTTCATGGTTATTCGAAAATGTTTTCGGTATTTGCGTCTGACTTGGTTCATCGTATACTAATTCGCAGTTTTGTGAAATCAATCGTCGATACCAGAAAAGTGTCTCGGCAGAGTAAGAAGATACAATTAAACGAACAAGTCGTTTAGCGTCTGAATTCTGTGTAGAAGAAATATTTGTTCTAAGTAAAACGTCTAAGAATTCTCAGTAAATTGTGAAATATTTTTGAAATTGAAAATGATAAGTACGACTGTACGGGTCGCTGTGATGCTAGCCTTATTGTCTATAAGTGCAATGCAAAGTGGTTGGTAAATCTGGTCTCAGTTAGAAAGTAATTTTGATCAACAAAACGACCAATTGTTTCGTTACTTTTCAGCTGCTCATGAATGTGGCATTCAAAATTTTTCGGACAAGGTAACTTTGAGATATTAAATAAGAGCGCAGAGACACAATGTATCATATAAACATGTCGAAAAGTGTTTACGAATATTAAATCCAAATGCTAAGATTTGCTTGATATAACGTTGTGGCATGGGTGACTTTGAAACGCATCGATAAATTTGATCATCACAATTTCTAAATTAAAGATCATCAACGGAAATGTGACTGCTATTGATGAGTATCCTTGGACCGTTCTTATACGGTACAAACAACCGAATTCCAACAGAGAAACTTGGGGATGTGGAGGTTCGCTGGTGGGCACAAAAACAATATTAACGGCGGCCCATTGCGTCGAAGACATGGCATTGGCGTCTTTGGGAAGAATGTAATTGTCAGATAATAATTTGCACAATGAGTTCACGGACAATAAAAATTCTTTTTTTAAATTTCATGACAAAATCTTACGAAAGAGAATTTGTGCGATTGGGTGAATATGATTACTCAACGGAAATGGACTGTGTGGTACTAAGTAATTATAAGGATTGCACTGACCCGCCTGTCGATATTAAGGTAACGAGTAAGTGAAGTAAGCATAAATGTTACGAACAGACAAAAATGAAATGTTCCGCTTTAGACGTAATCATTCATCCAGAACGGAATGCTAACAGCAAATTGCACGACATTGCCATTCTTACACTCGAAACAACGCCGAAGCATACCGATTTTATTCGTCCCATTTGCTTGCCGGATCAAACGCTAGACGATCCAAGTAAGAAAAAAAGCGTTTACTATGTGACTGGATGGGGAAATACGATTGGTTGTAAGTGATTCTGCGACATGATTAAGTGTAATGAATGCAAACGGGAAATGTTTCTTGGCATTTTAGCTTTGCCAAGTCCTAGCAGCGTGAAAATGGATACAGCCGTGAATCCAGTTGATGGGAGTGAATGCCGAAAAAACTTTCCTGATATCAACGAAGTAAGTATTTGAGGCACGTTTGCGTCTGGCTTTGAGCAGAAACAGATTCTGCCTGTTTTTAGCCCCGTACGAAGTACTGGGGGCTTATAAGATCAATGTGCCGTTTGTAACACGTCGAATTGGAAGCAGACAGTAAGGGCAAAGCATTTGGTTGTGTTCATAGATGACGAATCCGCAATAAAAAAAATGTCCGTCCGTCCGTCCGTCCGTGACCCCTCTAGCTTGAGTAAATCACAACCTTTTTTCAAAATTCTTTTTTTTCCCCGATTGGTATCGACAAAAGTAAGGTCAAGTTCGAAAATGGGCATGGTAGGGTCGGCCCCTCCCTAGGGCCCTATAGGTGTTTTTCAGTCTTTCAACGATATCTACCGAAATACGCACGCAATAGCTGCTTGTGATATATCAAATGAAAGGTATTGACGAGTAGAACAAAGTTGCTGAACATTGTTTTTGGGTAAGATGCAACGTGGGCTTGTTGGGAGGGCTCTAAGGTCGTTACTCGGCCCTAAGTGTTTTTTGCACATAAATCGAGTAAATCTCATCCGATTTTGCTAGTTTTAGTTTTTTATGGAAGGTAATTGAATACCGAACAGAACGTGACGAAAAAAGTTTCAAATTAGGGCCCTTGGACTAAGGCCGCTACTCGGCCCTAAGTGTTTTTTGCACATAAATCGAGTAAATCTTATCCGATTTTGCTAGTTTTTGTTTCATTTGAGAGATAATTGAATGCCGAATAGAATGATGGCAAAAAAACTTTTTAAATTTGGGTCCTTGGACTAAGGCCGCTACTCGGCCCTAAGTGTTTTTTGCACATAAATCGAGTAAATCTCATCCGATTTTGCTAGTTTTTGTTTCATTTGAGAGATAATTGAATGCCGAATAGAATGATGGCAAAAAAACTTTTTAAATTTGGGTCCTTGGACTAAGGCCGCTACTCGGCCCTAAGTGTTTTTTGCACATAAATCGAGTAAATCTCATCCGATTTTGCTAGTTTTTGTTTTGTTTGAGAGATAATTGAATACCGAAAAGAACGTGGCGAAAAAAGTTTCAAATTTGGGCCCTTGGACTAAGGCCGCTACTCGGCCCTAAGTGTTTTTTGCTCATAAATCGAGTAAATCTCATCCGATTTTGCTAGATTTAGTTCTTTATGGAAGGTAATTGAATACCGAAAAGAACGTGGCGAAAAAAGTTTCAAATTTGGGCACTTGGACTAAGGCCGCTAATCGGCCCTAAGTGTTTTTTGCACATAAATCGAGTAAATCTCATCCGATTTTGCTAGTTTTTGTTTCATTTGAGAGACAATTGAATGCCGAATAGAATGATGGCAAAAAAACTTTTTAAATTTGGGTCCTTGGACTAAGGACGCTACTCGGCCCTAAGTGTTTTTTGCACATAAATCGAGTAAATCTCATCCGATTTTGCTAGATTTAGTTCTTTATGGAAGGTAATTGAATACCGAAAAGAACGTGGCGAAAAAAGTTTCAAATTTGGGCACTTGGACTAAGGCCGCTAATCGGCCCTAAGTGTTTTTTGCACATAAATCGAGTAAATCTCATCCGATTTTGCTAGATTTTGTTTCGTTTGAGAGATAATTGAATACCGAAAAGAACGTGGCGAAAAAAGTTTCAAATTTGGGCCCTTGGACTAAGGCCGCTAATCGGCCCTAAGAGATTTTTGCTCATAAATCGAGTAAATCTCATCCGATTTTGCTAGATTTTGTTTCGTTTGAGAGATAATTGAATACCGAAAAGAACGTGGCGAAAAAAGTTTCAAATTTGGGCCCTTGGACTAAGGCCGCTAATCGGCCCTAAGTGTTTTTTGCACATAAATCGAGTAAATCTCATCCGATTTTGCTAGTTTTTGTTTCATTTGAGAGACAATTGAATGCCGAATAGAATGATGGCAAAAAAACTTTTTAAATTTGGGTCCTTGGACTAAGGACGCTACTCGGCCCTAAGTGTTTTTTGCACATAAATCGAGTAAATCTCATCCGATTTTGCTAGATTTTGTTTCGTTTGAGAGATAATTGAATACCGAAAAGAACGTGGCGAAAAAAGTTTCAAATTTGGGCCCTTGGACTAAGGCCGCTACTCGGCCCTAAGTGTTTTTTGCTCATAAATCGAGTAAATCTCATCCGATTTTGCTAGATTTAGTTCTTTATGGAAGGTAATTGAATACCGAAAAGAACGTGGCGAAAAAAGTTTCAAATTTGGGCACTTGGACTAAGGCCGCTAATCGGCCCTAAGTGTTTTTTGCACATAAATCGAGTAAATCTCATCCGATTTTGCTAGTTTTTGTTTCATTTGAGAGATAATTGAATGCCGAATAGAATGATGGCAAAAAAAGTTTTAAATTTGGGTCCTTGGACTAAGGCCGCTACTCGGCCCTAAGTGTTTTTTGCACATAAATCGAGTAAATCTCATCCGATTTTGCTAGATTTTGTTTCGTTTGAGAGATAATTGAATACCGAAAAGAACGTGGCGAAAAAAGTTTCAAATTTGGGCCCTTGGACTAAGGCCGCTACTCGGCCCTAAGAGTTTTTTGCTCATAAATCGAGTAAATCTCATCCGATTTTGCTAGATTTAGTTCTTTATGGAAGGTAATTGAATACCGAAAAGAACTTGTCGAAAAAAGTTTCAAATTAGGGCCCTTGGACTAAGGCCGCTACTCGGCCCTAAGTGTTTTTTGCACATAAGTCGAGTAAATCTTATCCGATTTTGCTAGTTTTTGTTTCATTTGAGAGATAATTGAATGCCGAATAGAATGATGGCAAAAAAAGTTTTTTTGGGTCCTCGGACTAAGGCCGCTACTCGTACCTAAGTGTTTTTTGCACATAAATTGAGTAAATCTTATCCGATTTTGCTAGTTTTTGTTTCATTTGATAGATAATTGAATGCCGAATAGAATGGTGGAAAAAAAAGTTTCAAATTTGTGCCTATTTGTGTACTAAGGCCGCTACTCGACTGTTCTGATGCCTTGTTTCTTCAGTGGTTCTTATGCAGTGAAAACCAAAAAAAAAACTTTGAGAAATTAGTATCGTCTGACAGAATGGATTATTGTCGCTTGCTGAGAAGAACAAAATATTTTTCCGCTGTCTTTTGAAATACATTTTCACACTCAAGGTCACACTTGATGTGCGCAGTTTCTCTTTCTGTTAGGATACTACGTCTGAATGGTCTACCATATGTTCTTTTACAATCCTAATCCTCTCATAAACTCTACTAAATTATGGTTGGAAGACCGCTTGAGCCGTAATTGTTCCTTATTTCAGAAATTCCAATTATGTGCCGGTGGAAAAGCTGGTCATAATGTATGCAGAGGAGATTCAGGAGGTCCACTAATGTACACCAAGGACAACAAATGGACAATTGAGGGTGTTGTCTCATATGGCAGACAACATTGTGGAAGAGTCGGTTTCGATAGTGAACCAGCTGTTTTCACTAGAATTGCGGGCTATTTACCATGGATAAAGAATGTGCTACTCGATCAGGAGAGACCGTCGTGGGATGCATAAGTCGTTTAAATGTCGTTTCATAGTAAACAACAGCTTTTATCAAAAAATAAAAATTGGGAAAACGATAGATAGAAAGACCGAACTATTTATAGAAACGGCTGGTAAGATAATTGTGTTTAATTGACTTGACGTCTTTATCATTCAGCCATGAGATAAACCTGTGGAATGATTGACTAATCAACACGAACATGCATACGTCAAGTTGAACTCCACAACAGATGAACTGATATCGCAAACGAAATTTCCCGACAAAAATCATAAAATTCTCTCACCTTGATGCTGCATTCGTCCAATCCGGACAAATCTTCGTCCAACGGTGCGTACAGAGCTTTATTAGCCACAATCAGTTCATTTAACTTCGCTCGTTCGGCATCGTTCAGCTCTCGGTTGTTCGACGTGCTGGGTGCCAATGAATTTACGGTTTCATATTCCAATTTGATCGCTTCATCGATGACCGATTCTAACGAACTATGCTGAGGCACTGAAAAATCGTTCATGGTATTTAGAATGGTGTGCAATGTTTCTGACGATTCTGGTGAATCAATTTTATCGATCTCCTGGCTATCGTGGTTTTCTTCCCGCGTCGGACTTATCACCGCTGCACTGTGCGGACTATCGTTGAGTTGGGTGTCCAACATTGATTTGATCATCGGATTCTCTTTGTTTGCTATTGGTGATTGAACGGGCGATGGGAGTGATGTAGCGATTTCGTTTTCGTCTTCAACTTCGATCGTTACCGTTGGTTCCTCTTTACATTTCGTGGTCGAATCAACACTGCTTGAATGATTGACCATTTTGTTCAACATTTTTAAGGCTTCGGCTGGTGAGTTCATAAATTTGTTCATAATTTGCAAAGCGTCTTCCGGCGAGTTCATTAACTGCTGTATGAATTGAACACATTCCTGCGGAGAGCTTGCAATTTTAGCGATAATTTCCAGCGCATCGGTAGGTGAACTCATGAATTTGGTGAAAACTGTCAGAGCATCGAAAGGCGAATTCATAATTTTGCTGATTATCTTAAGTGCGTCGCCCGGTTGACTAATCAAGTGACCAATGAGACGCATCGCATCTTTCTGGCAACTTAGAATTTTAGTCACCACTTCAACGGCTTCTTTCGGTGTCTTCATCAGATGATTGATCAGTTTGCTGGCATCCTCTGGATAATCGACCAAACACTCAACAATTTCTGACGATGAAGCATCTGCATCGGGAAATGGTTTCGGCACAATCTTTTCGGGATTGTTCGTAGATGAACTGATCACTGGAAACATTTCATTGAGGTCAAACGAACTGGATGGTGTAAATGATTCACTACGCGAACTCGATGAATTGCTGGACACGGTTGGACTTAGAGTATTTGTTCGGTTGCTGCTGTCTTCCCAATTATCACCGTCCAATGATATTCCATTTTCTCGTTTGATTTTTTGCGGAATGGTCACATGCTGATTTGTTGTTGACGGCTTTCGTTTGGCTCTGTTTTGTTCGATTTTCATTTTCTTCAAAATTTTGTCCTCCTCCGACATAATGTACTCCTTCTTCATGCCGATTGAAAAGCATTTTTCCAGGCGACATTTCTGACAAAATCGACGTGTTACTACTGAAATATCACAATTGTCAGTGAACGGACATGTGAATTCTTTCGATGAAAGGGCATTCCGTCGAAAGAACGCTTTGCAACTTTCACATGTGACGGCATTGAAATTGTATCCCAACGATTTGTCTCCACACACCATGCACACTTTATCGGACGCAGGCATTTTCACATTCTCAATTGATATTTTCGCCTGATATACGGAACTAGGAGCGTAATGTTGACCGAATATTCAATGCGTAAGTCAAATAAGTCTATCTGTTTTCGGTTTATTTGGGTAATGCGTGTTACGCAAAAATTGCAGCACAACAATTTCTTTGTTGACGTTACTGGTGTATTGTTATTTGAACTTGTTTTCCACACACAAAATATTTTACAACATCATCGATTACACGCACGACAAAAAAACCAACACAGAAATGTTCTAATCCGTCAACATAAAAACATCTCCTTTGATTATTGAATGGTTCTATCGCACGACATTCGTCTCAAATGATGAATCAGATACCAGTATTTTAATGTTGAGCTAATCGCGTCTCACTGATTTTACTTTTTTCCTTTTCTTTTCGTTGAACCAAAGAGTCACTATCATTTATTTCGTGCACCTGTTAATAAGATTAATGGTTAATCAATGTTCTTATCACGAATCACAATTTGAAGTTTGCCAGATATCGAATTTTTTTTTTACATGTTATGGGCAATTATTTTATAGACTTTGGTATATAGAATTGAACTGTAATATAAATTGATAAACATTTCGGTTTCGAAATGGGTATGTGTTCGGTCACTTTATTTCCTTGGCTTCGTTCAATGGCGGTACCAATACGTGCATTGAAAGGGCGCATAGAATTCTTCGGTTTGAAATGTTTTATAGAGATGCTGATAAAAGATAACTGCAGCCGATTTCTTCCGATTAATCTTTATAACGTATGACTCGCTTACTAATAAAACCAACTTCGTCTGTGCCCTCAGCAGGAAAATTCAGTAATTAATTTTATCTACCTAGGTGAAATGTGACAGTTGAGATCAAAAGTCGGTCTATTACATCTGTCAAAGTGACGTTTTAAACGTCAGACCAAAATTTTTCTGCCAAATAGTTAAAAAGTCGCCTATTTTTCCTAAATTATATCAGTGGAAGAGACTTATAGAAAAATAAACGATTTTGTAATAATTTGGCTAAAATTTTTTGTTTTGACGTTTAAAACGTCACTTTGACAGATGGAACCGACTTTTGATCCCAACTGTCACAAATAATAGCAGTGAAAAAGTGCTATTTTTTCGCCGTTGGTAGATAAAATAGCGTATTCACCTCTGTCCAAACGTTTATTTAGACACTTGGGGTTATAACATTCGCCTTCGGCTCATGCAACAACTCCCCAAGTGTCTAAATAAACATGTGGACAGAGGTGAATAATCTACTATAAAGACAATCGAGTACCACTCTGAATGTGTAGTTACTAGAATAAATTACGTTAGTCAGCAGAAATTTTGGTTATAGGATAATAATGGCCCAAAAATAAGAATGGAATTTTTAAAGGTTGGAAAAAATTCCACATCTTGGGAGCTAGAGCTCTCCAAAGTCTCCATACAAATACCATATAAAAGCCAATTTGAATGGGAGTGTGGTGTTTTGTATATTTTGGTGCATGGATGGTAATGTGGTAAAAGGTTGTGTTGTTTTTGAATGTGTTTCTTCTTGGAAATTGTGTGGATTATTAAATATTAACTTCCACCAGGTCGGTTCCCAAATTTTAGGATGACAGATGATTCCTCTGGCACTTCCTAACTTCCATCGGATTTTTTGATGGATTTGGGTTATTTTCGAAATGAGTGAGGTGTTCCAAGGTTGGTTCCTAAATTTTGGGATGACAGATGATTCCTCTGGCACTACCTAACTTCCCAAGTAACTTCCATCGGATTTTTTGATGGACTTGGGTTATTTTCGAAATGAGTGAGGTGTTCCAAGGTTGGTTCCTAAATTTTGGGATGACAGATGATTCCTCTGGCACTACCTAACTTCCATCGGATTTTTTGATGGATTTAGGTTATATTCGGCATTAATGAGGTGTTCCAAGGTCGGTTCCCAAATTTTGGGATGACAGATGATTCCTCTGGCTCTTCCTAACTTCCATCGGATTTTTTGATGGATTTGGGTTATTTTCGATATAAGTGAGGTGACTAACTTACAAAAGTGGTGATATCAGTCAAAAAACCCTTAAAGGGTAAATGTGATGCAAGTACTTTATCTTACTTACAAAATAACTGCGCATTGTGCGTCGTACGCAAAAGTTTTATCAACAAAAAATTGACCTAAAAAATTTGTGAAAGAAAATTTTACAAAAAGAAATTTGCGTCACAAGTGGCAGATGTTGAGGAACGTATTGTTAAGAAAATGGTTGAAAAATGTACTGAAAGAATTCAAACGGAAGAAAACCGAATCATCTGCCACTTGTGACGCAAATTTCTTTTTGTAAAATTCAATTTAATTGTACGGATAGATTAAGATTGGCTCGCTCGGTATGTGTTTTTAATGTAGATGGTGGCACGTCGTTTCTATGGGGTTTGAAATTAAGTTGCTCTATGTTGCCCACCTTGCAATGTCAAGCGTATGTCCAAGGTCTTTCATTTGTGCTGGGTAAAGTCCTTCTTCAAAGCGATCAGCGTAACCTACCAATTGAAATATCTTCAAATTTGCAACAACGTGCGGAAACGTGTAAAAAACAAAAATCAAACCCCACCACCGATGACGATCTACTTGTCAACGGACGATACATAAACAAATTCCTTCTGTTTAGACCACGGCAGAGTAAAATAAACCTTACGCTGTCGTGATTTAGACTAATGCTAGTGACTGGTCTTCATCAGTCTTCAAATACTGGTGGAACTGTTGTAATTTGTTAGAAAGTTGTACTCTTACAGCAAGCCAAACTTACAATATAACTTATAACTTGGAGTGAGAATTCAATGTAGAATGTATTTCAATGTGAAGCCAACGACAAGGAATAATTTAAAAACTTAATAAAACATTCAAGAGAACATATCCACCATAAAGTACGTCCGCTTCAGACAAAAAATTTTAGAACTACCTATTTACCCAATCAGTACAGTCTCTTGGTTGCGTCGAATTGTTAGGAGCTCATTGGCCCGGACGTACCTTTGCAAAATTTGTTGTTTTGTTGTGGTTGCAAATACGATCCTTGAATTGGATTCACTGATGGGCAATAAAGATCATAAGGCACAACGGCAAAATGTTGAAAATCGATTAGTAAAACGTCCTTCAGGTCCAATGAAGTTAGTACTACTACAACTACACCACTGCCACTTTGTTCAAGAGGAACAGGTAGACAGGTCAAAAATTGTTACTTTTAAAAAAGCCACAATTATTGAAAAAAAACTTTGCGTCTATTTCATGAGAATTGATGTGGAAATAAATTCACATTTTTGTGTCACCCGGCAATACGAATCGATTTTACATCAATTTACACAAATGACCGTGAATTGTAATTTTTATATTTTGTAACGTATGCCAGTCACGATATACCCTAGAGATCTAGTTAATAGAGATCTTCACAGCAATTTTGTTCTATATTTGCACACAAAAAAATAGCAGTTCCTCTACTAATTACCATCACATTGCTTCTAGAAAGTTTGGGTATTTTTTGCCTTTTGGAATTGTATCGAATAGCGTCGAAAGAAGAAATATTTAGAAGCATGGATTGAATTCCGTCGGTAGAATGACCTATCACCTTTATTGTCGTAAGGCAGTAACGTCTACAACTGTAGAGTTAAGTAGATATTTAGATACTTTCACCGTTGAATTAAAATGAAAAATATTGGTAGTTTCAGATTTGTTCCTGGTAATAGGAGCATGGAGGAATATGTAAGAGATTGTCTAAAAAGAGTTTTGACTGAGCTTGAGTTTCAACTTTTTTTTCGTGCAAATTTGTAATAATTGAAAAGTTCTGGTCCATAGCACGAACATTCATTTTTCCAACCCAAATTTTTCCAAATTTTCAAAAAACCCCTAAAGGGCAAATGTGACGCAAGTCTTACTTACAAAATAACTGATATCGCTAAGGGTGACGGATTGTGGGTTTTATCAACAAACGAGCCGTCAGAACAGTCGGAGCGTTCGCTGCGACTGAGCCCCGTACGAACCCGTACATCTATTTCGTACGCGACCCTAGTTCGTTGGTCGCCCTACTCTTACCCTAAACCTACTAACCTAAAATTCTTATGAAATGTGCACGTCTTAAAAATTGCGCATAGCGCAATTACGAAGCCCCGTACGACGTTCGTTTCAACTGTAACCCAAACTTAAAAATTTTTGCAACAATTTATATTAACCTATGTTTACCTATAAATAAACATTTTACTAATACATATGCTACTATATAGCTCAAAAGAACTATCTACACCGTTATATAGCTCAATATAGCTGTATATATTTATAAATAGATATCCATATTTGGGATGCTTGAAACACCCCACACACATAACCAATCACTTCCCACTGATCAGTAACTTTGTAAGTATCATTTTCACCGATTTCTATTGTTTTTACAAAAATCCAAAATGGCGGCCGACGGCCATTTTGTTAGGAGGTGGAAACTAGTACAGCTGCTTTACATTCAATAATACCTTTCAAACAAAAAAAAATCATGAAATTCGGTCAAAGTTTACTCGATATATTAACAAAAAAACACCACGTTCACTGTACGGCCGAGTAGCGTAGCCACATATAAGCTCACTCCAAGAGACCTAGCTCACGCTTCTGTAAACGGAATTCCATGAACTTTTTTTCCCTGATTGGTACGGTCAATACCTATCTAATAAAGCAAAATCCATCGAAATCCGTTCAAATTTGGCCAACCTACAAGCAAAAACGGCTTGCCACCCTGTACCTAGTTCACTCCAAGGGGTCTAACTAACGAGTCGATCATCTGATTTCCATTAACTTTTTTTTTGTCGATCGGTATTGTAAATACCTTTTATTTGACGTATCACTTACATGTTTAGCCTTTGAATGGCCGCAGATATATTCGGAAAACGTTAAATCAGTTATGGGGCCCCAGCTCGGGAGGGGTCGACCCAAAATTGCCCATCTTCGAACTTAGCCTCACTATTTCGACTATATTTCAGGGGAAAAAAAATTTTGAAATCGGATTTGATTTACTCAAGATATCGACGTGACAGACGGACGGACAGACGGACAGTCGGACAGACGGACGGACGGACGGACAGACAAAATTTTTATTGCTGATTCGTCATCTATGAACATAGGCAAACACTTTGCCCTTACCGTCTGCTTCGAATTCCATCAATTACACACGGCATCGTAATCCTATTAGCCCCTTCGTACTTCGTACGGGGCTAAAAATTGACCCAACAAATTTGAGAAAGAAAATTTTACAAAAAGAAAATTGCGTCACAAGTGGCAGATGTTGAGTAACCTATTTTTAGGATAATGGTTAAAAAATGAAAGAAAACGGAAGAAAACCGAATCAACCCAGTGATGGGGTCTTTCAACATGATGACGATCGAAAACTTTGCACAATGTAATGCTTAATTTCCACTTACCGAAAAAGTACTCCTTGTGAGAGACAAAATTGATTTTTTTCAATTTTTGCTTTGTTTACTTGACAGTTTGCTCTCTCACTTTGCTGAGTGGAAACCGTACATAAAGATGTAAATTAAAATCGCCAACGAATTCATGTACCGGCAATCAAAATAAGAACAAAATAACAATCGCATGATTAAACGACATCTTCACACACGCTATTTCCAATCACTGCAGAATTGCATTTTAGAAACTCCACGATTTTTTCCCACTTCATAAACCGCATTTCATCTTGCTCTTTCATCAGAATTATTTCCATTTGCTCAATAAATATTTCCACATAATTTGTCGGGAAACTACTAAATTTTTTGGTTCCGGGGTTCTGAGGCTCGGTGAGACAATGATTTTGAACTTCAATGTTTAACAAGATGGAAATTTTATTCCAATCCTCATCTAGACATTTAAGAAAGTAGAGATTCGAATCTATAGACCCAGGAAAAGTCATTATTTCATTGAGATGAATGAGCGTTAAAATTCATTTTCCATAGGTTTGTTCCAAGTAACTGTAAACACGAACTTTGACAACCCGAACAACGACAATTTCATCCATAGCAACGTCGCTTACGTGATATTTCATACAAATCGAGCAACGTCGCCTACGCGATTTACACTGAGATATTATTGAGGTTATGGTTATATGGATGAAATTTGACAATTCATATGGCCTTGGAACAAACCTATAAAGTCGGAAATTTAATTTTGAGTGTGTTGTTTGTGACCAGAGCGTAGCACAAACCAAAACATTGTCCGATAGTATGTTAGTGAACAGAGGCTTTTCGAAAATAATTGCTTTGAAATTTGAGTAAATTTCTGCAAGCTTCTTCAACAAATTTAGAGAACATTTTAGAGTCGTACACTCTGTAAATTTCACTAGAGTACAGAACTTGCAACAACTTGTCCTTTACAATTATGAAAACAGACACATTTATGGCTTACTGGCTTTTTGTGAATTTTGCAAGTATTTCTATGTTGAGTAATCGGAAACTCGAAACAGAAACAGAAAATGTGTTGGTTTTCAAAATTCCGTGCATGTATCATACGTTTTTCATGCTAGTGTCCATATCAGAGGTGTGTGAGTGAGTGAACGGCTAATACATTATTGATGTGAACAATAGCACGGACACAAACTGTTGCAAATTCTGAAATCTATTGAGCGTTGGATAAGATGCCTCTAAAACTTGCCCTACATTGGCAGTTAATACTTGTAAAGGCAAATTTATTTAGTAGTTCTATTTATGGATGACAAAATCATTATTTAGAGAGGTATTTTCAGTGAGCAGTATAAATTCTTGCCGAAATATGTTTTTAATGTTGAAGGTTGGACACCCTTTTCATTAGAATATAATAGAGTACAACCAATGGTTTTGAAGAAAAAGATCGCTGAATATGGAAATGCTGTTTGTGTTTGGATATATAAGAAAGATAAAATATAAAATATTTTTGAAATAAATCTATTTCATTTCAAACTCTTGATTTAGATCGCAATGTAAAGTTAACGAAAAATGTCTTTTGTTTTCAGCTCTTTTCACATTGTCTTAAAATGTCAAACTTGCTGCTAAATGTTTTCAATGCATCATTTTCGTGACCTTGTACATACACGGCAGATACACGGTCCCAACTGTCAAATGAATTTGACGAGAGACTTGCATGTCAATTGATTAACCAAAACTAAAATTGGGCTACGTTGACGACAACCGGATAATGAAAATGATGCATTGAAATGAATCAATCAAAGAAAATTGGCAGCAACGAGTGCGTACAGTAATGTCCGGTGAAGTTCACTGTGAAAATTTTGACAGGTCTAGCCATATACATTATTTAACGAAGAATTACTGTTCGAGCTCTTAGAGTGCGTACAGTAATGCCGGGTGAAGTTCACTGTGAAAATTTTGACAGGTCTGCCCATCTAATTTATATAGGTAGACTGTCAAAATTCACTGGTTGAACTTAACGACGAATTACTATACGAGCTCTTACATGGGTAGACTTGTCAAAATTCACTTGTAAAACTTAACGAAGAATTACTGTACGGGCTCTTTAAAACAATGCGAAAAGAGCTAAAAATAAAAGAATTGTTTCGTTAACTTTACATTGCTATCTAAATCAGGTGCTCGTTCAGGAACTCTTCGTTAAATTTCACTGGTGACGATTTTGACACTTCCTTCATATAAAATATGTCAAAATCTTCACTTTGGGTAACGAATTTTTAGTTCCTGAACGAGCTCCAGCAGTAATACATTTCGTCATAAAATTACTAATTCCAGAGATCTACTTTTTGTGAACCAACTTCACTGCTATGATATTTCTTGGATATTTACCAGAGTAAAGTTACCAGAAAATAGAGAGCAAAGAATGAAGTACTGAAAAAATTATTGCTCCTCTACAGGCCAACACAGTTTCATATAGTCAAAAAAAAAATTATTTCAGATTAAATTAAATTTGGACAGAGGCGCCTCTAGCATACTGAGCGCCATGGACCACTACATTCTAGCGCGAGCGCCTCGTTTTTAATTTTTTTAAATTTTGTAAATATTTTTATAGGTCAAAATTTATTTGTAAGTTTAGAGTAAACAAGAATAGACCGGCTATAAGCCTAGTGAGGTCTTTTTTCTTTCTCTCAATTTTCTCACTTCTCGAGATACCAACTACCAAATACGTGAGTTACAAATAGGCAAGCAGGAAGAATAGTTTCTTCAGTCGATATCCAGCTGTTGAACAGTTAACATCGCCACCATCGTTCTATCAGTTTCGTAGTCAACTACCAATTTTGTATTCAACTACCAAACTCAACTATTCTACAACCATTTTGGTATTCAACTACCAGTTTGGTAGTCAACTACCAAATTATCAAATTATCAATAGGCAAGCAGCCTAAATAATTTCATCAGTCGGTGTGCAGCTCTCAAACAGTTAACATCTCTACCACCTCTCTATCAATATGGTAGTCAACTACCAGTTTGGTAGTCAACTACCAAAAATTCAAGCTTTAAATAGGCAAGCAGGCAGAATAATTTCATCAGTCGGTGAGCAGCTCTCGAATAGTAAACATCTCTGCCGAAAATTACGTTTGGTAGTCAACTACCAAATACCAAGTTTTCGAATTGCAATGCCAACTATCAGCTATCAATTATCAGGTAACAAATAATTATTATTTGCCTGGTGTTGATTTGCTCAGAGTGACATTGCATTATCAAATAATATGTTCCAAAATTTTCATAAAGTTGGAACACCCGACAGACAGACAGAGAGACAGACAGACAGACAAAGTGTCCACAATAAGGTATTTTTTCCTATGGAAAAAAGATCTAAAAATTGAGACATGCGTTTTCGACTACAAGCAAGCTTTTACCAAACATTACCCTTGAGCATAGGTATCTGATTCAGTCTTTCAGCATTGAACAAATACCCCGAGAAAATTTTTCTTTCCTTCATCGATGCTTAGCTAAAATTACAGCCAAAATTTGTGTGTATTTCATTATTGTTAATATCTTTTTTGAAAAATGTATTCGTTTGACCTGCTCTGAGAAAAGTGAGCAGTTAAATTTAACGAAATTTGTATAAACTGCTCAGTTTTGTCAGAGCTGGTCAAATTGCTGCAACCAAATCTATTTTCTGTTGAAGCTAACACACTCGGGGTCGTTATTGCAGTTCTACATTTTTGAAAAAGGATTCTGGTGGAAAGATACCATCAAAAGTAAACTAAATTCCAGTATTTAAAACACACCTAAATGTATGCTTCGTGTCCTGCAGCAAGACATGCAGGACATTTTTTTGAGATGCATGAAAAAACTAGGAATTCCAATTAAGGTTCAAAAACTTATTTTTTTAGGGACTTCTTTAGAGATTTCTGGTTTTCCAAATCGTCGATTTTCGTCTTTGTTTCACTTATTTGGTGAATTTCAGCTGGTAGAACAGCCTGTCCCTTCGTCGATTCACATTTGTGTGCGCGAAAAAAATTAGATTATATGGATCTAGAGACGAGGGGAAAACCTTTGGCCAAAGGGGTGGCAAATCATTTTCTATTTCCTTTCAATTCCTTCAATTACCGTATTAATTTCGTTTTGGCGGATCTGCACTTTAATTCCTATTAATTTCTAATAATTCGACGATATTTTCTGTTACTATCCAATTCACTATCTACCTTTTAGAAACAATTTTCTAAAATTTTTCTTTACTTTTCTTTATTCCGATAACTTTTTAAGATATTCTTAAAATTTAACGAAAACTGTCGATATTACTGCAGTTTCGTAGCTGCCGGAACATCCGGTAATTAATAAGAATTGAAAGAAATACTAGAAATTAAAGGAATTGATAGCAACTGATGAAATTACAAGGAATTGACTGGAAATACGAAAAATTGAAAGTAAATGAAAGGAAACCATCAGTGAGTGAACTGTATTTTACAAACCGGATAGCCAAGACTTGAGATCTGCAGCGAGTGAGAAGATGAAGTTTATTTCGCATTCGCTTAGTTCCTTCGTTCATCATCCTTATCTGCATGTCCTTTGATTCAATTTCTCGTATTTTAAGTCAATTTTTTGTAATACGTTCAATTTCTGGTATTTCCAGAGATTATGATCTAAAAAGTGTCATTAGATCAGCAAGTAAAGTGTCTTGAGTCTTGACGATTCTTATTATCCTTATAGTGTTTCTTGTGTGGTGTATTTTTTCAACTGTGCTCTACATCATTTTTCCTCAGTAAAAATAAAGTAAATAATAAACTTTCCCCATACAGTATACGAAAGATGTCAGTGTTATTATTGGAAGGCCGCGCAGCGATTTTTTTTTGCTTTGAAGCAACATCACATGAATTTCATGCAAAGTATGAAATTTCTGTTCGCATATTTCAGCGCCCCATTTTCACAGCGCCCTGGACCATGGTCCAATTGGTCTCTATGAAGAAGCGCCACTGAATTTGGATGTGGACAAATTCCATTCAAATTTGTCAAAGTAGAAACAAATTATTTGTCGATGTATGAATGTGACCCAGTTATTATATCTACAAAAGATAAACCTTGCTGAATGCAACATTTTATTCTGTTAGTAAACAAAACAAAACAATTTACCAACGTCATATCATACACAAACACCCAGTTTCACATTACCAAACAATATTGCCTAATTAATAAGTGATTTTTACCTACATTACACACCAGAAAAAAATAAAAAAAGAAGAAGAAACAACAGACTCAGCACTTCCTATAAATTAATTTACTTGCAACAAGAAAAAGAAAAACAAAAAAAAAGCAAATTCCAAAACAATAAGTAAATTAATTACAATAGACGTGTTCTGTAACTTCAGTTGAATTTTAAATTAGTTTCTGCTAACACTGTGAGACGTGAACTGTAATTATTTGCATTTAATTTACGCGACAATTTAATTCCTTCGCTCCCATATATACACACATACACATTACCGTATTAAATCCATGTTACATTATTCCTTTAACGAATTTTTCCTTCGTTTTTTTTTGTTCTTTTCTCCGTGTATACATAAAATAAGCAAATGAAAAATGTATCAACAAATATCCATTAGTTCCATTTTCTTGGCATTACTAATTTACTCGACTTATGCTGAAGAGGTTTTAATACAAATCGTGGTCAAAAAGCCAATAAATATTGTCAGTGATAGATATGTAAGCTTTTCGATGGATCCAGGTCATTTGTTGGACTTATGTTTAAGACCGAGGTAAGTGAAGTATTTTCGTAGAAAATTTTGTATTCCAAGGAAATATGTTTTGTTCGTCGAAAAAGGGTAAACAAGTCCATTGCTAATGGGTTTTAATTAAAGAACATTAAGCATTCCCGGTAATGCTTTGCTTTGCGGAACCATTTAAAATGCGAAAAGATAAATTTTGAGGTTTACAGTTTGTGATGATGATATTAAGACGCAAATAATGTCAGTCATTTATCGACACATTTTCGGTGTAACGCGAGAAACAAAGGAACTCTTCTTCAGAATAGAAGTTCACAGCAGCCGTAAAACATTTCATTATTCATCGAAACCCCGAACATTAATTTTTAGTGACACTGAGAACGCAACAATGCTGGCACAAAATCTGGGGTCCGCATACTTTAAAATAACTGGTGGTTCGGCCGATCAATTTACGTTGGACGATGGGCAAATTCCAGTGAAAGAAAATCAAATACGAATTCTACCCGCAGATTGGCAGGCTTTACATCAATGGATAAACAAGACAAGCTTAAAGCCCATCGTTTCCTTGCCTTACTCATCCAAACAATGGTCACCGCGTAATATTATCAGTATTCTGGGAATATCGAATCGGCTAGGCATCCAGAAATGTATTTGGCAATTAGGATCAGGTACTTATCATTTAATAGGTGGGAGGCTATTTCTTATTTGTTGCACTAAATAATTCAGAGCTGAATTCAACGGAGGCCATTGACTACGTTGACGCACTGGGCACTCTTAAAACTATGATCGATGTTTTTCGACGAACTGGAAGGGATTGGAACGTCATCGGGGCGGATATAGGTTCAGGTTGTAGAGCTGATGAAGCAGATCTGTATGCAGAAATATCGAAACATATTTCAGTAGCAAATGGATGGACTCAGTGAGTAAAATTATGTTCTTAATTCGTCGGAAAAGTAAATCCGTTTTTGTTACTCCGACAGTTTTAAACTGAAATGTAAGGTGAATGGAATTTGAACCAATCATTTCATTACAGGTCAGTGGAACACAATTCGCTTGAACAGGACAGCAAGCGATTTTTCGAGACAGATCCAGCGCTTCGTAGTCTTCTTAGATCAAAAACTCCCGTTTGGCTTAATGCACCAAAGTCTACACGATCGTTGAATAGCGAACTTTGCGGACTAGAATGTCAATTCAACGGCATACGATGGGCCAATACACTAGGATCATCAGCTCAGAATGGATTCAAAGTTGTGTTTCAAAGAGTCGACAAATTCGATGTTATTTATCCGTCACTAAGCTACTACGTGTCTGTCCTTCACAAAAAACTTATGGGAACAAAGGTGTTCGATACCAAAATGTTGAACGGCGACAATTTATCACCGAAATTCTTTGCACACTGCACGCGAAACATGTCCGGATCGTTTTCTGTAATGGGAGTGAATGCTTTCGATTACCAAACAAAAACTTCAACCAAACTTCCGAGCAAGTACACTGGGCCGGAAATTTACCAGTACATACTAAGTGTCGATAATGGGCGCATATTGTTCAACGGCGTACCAGTGAAAATTGATTCAAATTGGCAACCTATTGTCAGGATCAGAAAACAGAATCGATTGACAACTTTCACGCTACCACCTAGATCGATTGGATTTTGGGTGTTCCCGTTGGCAAATCTGCAACAATGTTCCACCAAATCGGACACTCAACTCAGTACACCTGCAAAGCAGGACACTTACGACGATTTAGAAAACCACTCCAGAACTGCATCTGAGAAACTACTCCACGAACTTATTGAAGAAATTGTACAAATCGACCGTGAAATAAATGAAGTGAAACGTTCCAGACGACATGCGGTAGTGAAAAAGGACTCCAAACATATGTACCGACTGAAACGTGAAGCCGTTCCTGGTTATAAAACAAGAAGGGCTGTGAACATGTTTAAGAAATTCAATGACAAAGCAGTTAGACCAAATCTTGCCGTATTCGATCGCCCTAGACGACGAGTGACACGTCAGATCAACCAATTCAACCACAACAATCGATTCGCAAAATTATTTCAAAATTTTGAACTTCCACAACCTAAGAAATTCCAATTAGCCAAATTTTGGAACCTTCCACCTCCCACAAAAAATGCCATAGCACAAAATCGGGTCGCCATTCCACCAGTTACATCGACTATCCACGATGTTTATAGTGTGGATCCAAGTGAGCAAATTTTCAAATCTGTAGAGAATTCCGAACTTCCCACCGGCGATGTTTTCTTCCAAGTTGGCGAAGAACGTAACATGGATTACGTTGAATTCAATGATCAGTCAAAAAAAATCGGAAAACATTATCAACCGGATCAAATGCAGAACGATAAATTTGTTGACTTTGATGTAGATGATGGGCAGGATGTTCCACACAACATGTACGAATTTCAGGCTGCAGCCAGAGATAGGAAACAACCATCGGCGGATATGATTCCATACACTGAATTGTGGGAATCGGATGTATACCAGAAAGCTCCACCACCACAGCCAACCAATGAACGTAGCGATTTTATTGAAGATGCAAACAATCGTGAACAACGCATTGATTTGATTGTGACTAAGGAACTACCACCGACCTTCAGACAGAATCAGGAGAATTTATTGAAGGCGAAAAACAAATTGAATACGATTTATATGAGTGATGGAGACCGGATGTCAGCCACCAATATGCATATACCGATTCGCAATTACGATATAAACGACGATGGTTTCTTTGTCAGCAAACGAAAGAGACGTTCCATCAATGCTGCTTTGAACGAAGAAATAGAAAAGAAAGTGAGCGACATTAACAAGGCCGCTAGCATTAACGGCGAAGAGATGCCCGATTTTGTTGAATTTCTAACCAAAAATGGCAGCAAGATCAATCTACTGGAAAAAATCACCAAAATTATTGAAAGTCTGGAGAAAATTGAGGATATTGGAAAGTACAAGAACATTGAAAAGTTGGCAGCAGAAATCAGAGAATTGGAAAATTTCTTATTCAAACGAAATATCAAATTTGGTGTGCTAAAGCCGAAGAATCGAGCAACACAAAAGGAAATTCGTAGAAAATGTAAGATTTTGTCAGTGAATTTGGAACAACAATGCCTGAAGGAAAATGATTTTTATCCGAGCCGACTGATGAAACGAGACAGCAAACCAACCACCGATTACAAGCCGAAGAAGATCGCGACACTGAAAAATGTTTTCCCCCCGAAAAAATCCGACAATCACAACCGCATTCGTCGAAACACCGTCTACGAATCGTCATCTTGGGAAAGCGACGATCGAAACAATATGATTTTGAAAGAATTGCACACGGTCAATGAAATGAACAATTTTGTGCCATCCATTTCGTATAGGACATCTGTTGTCCGCGATGATCATCCGGATGAAACAAAGAACGAGTACATCGAACACATTTCAGTTTTGCAGAATCTGCCAGAGACGTATCGTCCGAACAACGTCATACAGGTAAATGAAGTACAGCCGCCAGTTACAACATTTTCGGTTGGTGCAAACTTGGATGGAAGCCTAATTGGAAAAGACATTGACGGAGATCCAATGGCGAACGAATTTCATACACCTCGGTTCATGCGGAAAATTTCCGATACAGTGCATGATTGGATGAACATTGTTGAAAAGCATGTGTCTGGATGGTGGCAGGTATTGTCATAGAAATGTTCAATCATTTGGTTGAATAGTTTTTTTTTACCTTTTTGCTAAGTTTTGTTATTTATGATATTGAAATTTCGAATTAAAATCGACATTTTTCGAAGTCCACTCTATATTTTCGTCGAATATCGCACCCGGATGCCGAGCCCTTGCTAGACAATGTTCCGAAAATTACAAACATTCTACTATAACATGTATGCCACTTTCGAAAAAAAGGTTTGAAGCTTGTTCGTAACTCATTTCCCCTATTGCCTTACTTAATTTATGAACGGCCCGGTAAATTGATTCTATTCTCTTCAAACAGCACATAAAATGGTAAGTTCTTATCTGGAAAACTGATTATTCGTTTAAAAGTTTTCATTTATTTAACAGTCTACAGTTTCGATTGTACAGTTACGGGTAAGCAAACTAATTAGATTGGCCTCTGCACAGTTTAAAATAACGCGATCGATAAACATCGTATTAGAGGAATCATTCAAAAAACCCTTAAAGGGTAAATGTGTCGCAAGTCCTTTATTTTACTTTTACTTACAAAATAACTGATATCGCTGAGGGTGGCGCATTGTGCATTGTACGCAAAAGTTTTATCAACAAAAAATTGACTCAAAAAATTTGTGAAAGAAAATTTTACAACAAAAAAATTTGCGTCACAAGTGGCAGATCGGTTTTCTTTCGTTTAAATTCTTTCAGTATATTTTTCAACCATTTTCCTAACAATACATTCCTCAACATCTACCACTTGTGACGCAAATTTCTTGTTGTAAAATTTTTTTTCACAAATTTTTTGAGTCAATTTTTTGTTGATAAAACTTTTGCGTGCGAGTTATTTTGTAAGTGTGCGTCACATTTACCCTTCAAGGGTTTTTTGACTGATATCACCACTTTTGTAAGTATGTCATTTCGACAACATCAAAAAACCTAATGGAAATTAAAAAATGCTAGAGAAATCAGTCTGAATCCCAAAATCTAGAAACCAATCTTTGTACACTTCACTTATATTGAAAATAACCCAAATCCATCGAAAAATCCGATGGAAGTTAAGAAGTACTAGAGGAATCATCTGCCATCCCAAAATTTAGGAACCAACCATGGAACACCTTACTTATGTGGAAAATAACCCAAATCCATCGAAAAATCCGAAGGAAGTTAGATAGTGCCAGAGGAATCACCTGTCACCCCAAAATTTAGGAACCAACCTTAGAACCCCTCACTTATATACCTCACTTGGAACACAAAATAACTCAAATCCATCGAAAAATCCGATGGAAGTTAGGAAGTGCCAGAGGAATCATCTGTTATTCCAAAATTTAGGAACCAACCTTATAAAATCTCACTAATGTCGAAAAAAACCCAAACCCATCAAAAAATCCGATGAAAGTTAGGTAGTGCCAGAGGAATGATGATGATGTCATCCCAAAATTTAGGAATCAACCTCGGAACTTATATCGAAAATAACCCAAATCCATTGAAAAATCCCATGGAAGTTGGTAAGTGCCAGAGGAATCATCTCTCATCCCAAAATTTAGGAACCAACCATGGAACATCTCAATCATGTCGAATATAACCCAAAATCCAACAAAAAATCCGATGGAAGTTAGGCAGTTCCAGAGTAATCATCTGCCATCCCAAAATTTAGGAACCGACCTAGTGGAAGTTAATACTTAATGATCCCAACAATTCCCAACAAGAAATACATCCCACAATAAAACACACACCACATTACCATCAATATCATGCAACAAAATATACAACTCACACACACACACACATATAAATTGGCTTTTATATGGCATTTGTATGGAAACTTTGGGGAGCTCCAATAGGGCGTATCGAATTTTGCAAATTTTAAGGACCGCCATAGCCTGTGTGCGGAAAACGTAAATCATCGAAAACTGTGTCCGGGCATGTGGTTGATGGATCCAATGGAGCCATGGAAGAAGTCCCCCCGGGCGACTTTAAGTTTCCGAAGGTCATAATTCGGAAAGTTGATAGTATTTTTGAAAACAATGTTCTAGCGGAATGTAGAGCTTTGAAAACTCTACAAAACTACCGAAGAAACCGATGGTCCAAAAGGTGTCACTGCCAAGATTGCCTAACATCGAAAATGTGACCATTTGGTTTTTGACTTATATTTCCTGAGAGACAAATGATTTTGTTTAGCCTGTGGTATGAGATGGTAGAGGAGGTCTAACTAACTAACTAACTAACGTAGGCGATTTCAGATATCAGAAAAAACGAAATTTTGCTTATTTTCATACGAACATCAATATTTCGAAGTTCAATATCTCGGCCAATTTTGAAGCTGCAGTAACGCTGTGATAGCTCGTTGGACTAGTATGGATTCCTAGATTCCAAATATCCTAGTTTGGAGGTCGTTGGAGTTAAGGGGGAGAAGTCAAAAAGTTGCTGTAAATGTGCTCCGCCATCCTCCATTTGGTAAAACATTTTTGATAGTGGACTTTCGTCACGCCCGCTAACTAACGTGCGGGCATGACAGCTAGTTACAAACTCAACATATTTGATGGCATTGAGTTGCTGGCGGATGATCTAAAAGTGTTTATCCAGCTAAACATAAAAAAATGAAAATCGGTTTGACCATTTAGTAACTTACGATGAGTATGGCTTTTTTGCTGTCGCTACTGATAATTTTAAAAACTTTTAACACTTTAAGTCGAATCGTGATCCAATATTATCTCTCCTCATTCTAAAATTTTCCAACCCCTTCAAGTCCTAAGATGACCTCTCTCCAGTATATTCTGCTTCTCACATCGTACTTGTGGAGTGACAACCACCGAAATTCCTATGTATGGGTGACTCCAAAACGCTTGAAGCAATTGAGTAAGCAGGTTTAGAAAGATATCACCCTGCATTTGGATGGATAAACCTCACCACGCAAATTAAGCTTGAATAAGCTTAGCGTATTAAAATAGATGCGAAAACAAAATATAAAATGCCATTGCATAGGCAGAAATTCGATTTATAGGATATTTTCATCTATCACTTTCCTTTGATGAAATTGTTTAAAAGGAGATTTCGAAATGGAGTTTTGTAAAATTGATGGATCGATCATTTACCTTTATGTACTCATTATGAGCACAATTTCATTTCGAACCTGCTAGTCTGTATGGTATTGGGTGGGAAGGATAGGAATTACTTTGTACAACGTCGGCTACATACAACGTGAATTTTGTTCAACTTGCAGACATTCAAGTCATTGACATTAATTTGGAACTAATTTAAATTAAATTTATTCCAAATATTTGATATGGCCTCCAGTTATTTGTGTAGAAGAGAATATTTTCAGACTTACGGTATACTATTATGTTGCGTTTCTGTTGGTTCATTCATTCGTATATCGTTTGTTGTATGCCATGCCGGGTGTGGAAGAAAATTTGTGTTGTTTTTTTCTTATATTTAATTTAATAATAGACCGAAAGGACACGTTGGTCCCTCATAAGACCACACTGCTTGAAACCTGAGTCATAACTACCCGTCACGAAAAACATTCAAATTTTCTACGACTTTTTTTAGAGCTTAAGAATGGTCCGAACGAGGTTAGGCCTAGTGTGTATCTCGATAGGAAATTGGTACCAAAATGGATTTCAACTCTCTGCATCGAACCATTTCTTGTTTCTCGTCCGTAAGAAACGCTTCATGTCTTTGTAGCAAAAGTATAGCTATTCTTAAATTCAATCACAGTCACTATATTAGATCGAGATACTATGCTTAAACCTATAGCTATGCTTAAATTTTGAATGTGGAAATGTCGAAACATTTCTGTTCCCCGTCTCAACAGGGGCAAGTGTGAATGCACTATGATATGGGGAAAGCACATGATATCCAAAATCCATAGTTATGTAATATACGAAACCTGTTGCGGGTAAATAAAGTCCGTACTTTATAGATAGCTAAGCTACACATTCTATCAATGACATATACATAATTTTTCTTCAGGAGAAAGTGTAAAGCGCATGCCCTTAATGTCATCGTACCGTTTCCCCGCCGTTCACATGTAATCGCTTTCTTATATACAGAGGTTCAAATGCCTCTATTTGAGTAAATATCAGTATCAATTTGTGCATTCATCCTGAAAGACTGTTCAACTTTGTCTCCTTTTATGTTTTTTTATCCTTTATATATTCATATTCATTAAATATTATGTGCACCATGAATATAATACAAGAATAAAGGATTCCTTTCGTTATTTTATAATGCTTTCATAACACTATACTATTTAGAATGCAGAGCTACCGCACTTTCATTATAATGTGATGTTGGTATTTTTGTTTTTTGTTTTTTTTTGTTTATTTCTTTTTCTTCTGTCATTTGATTATTTTTATGGTTCATTGTTCTATAAATAGTACGCTAGTGGGAATGAAAATGAAATTTTCTTCCCGCTATATTATCATGCCCGCACGTTAGTTAGCGGGCGTGACGCAAGTCCACTACCAAAAATGTTTTAACAATTTTTTTTTGAGGACGGCGGAGCATATTTACAGCAACTTTTTGAATTCTCCCCCTTAGCCCCAACTACCCCCAAACTTATATATTTGGAATCTAGGAATCTGAACTCGTATGGTTCAACGAGCTATCACACGTTACTGCAGCTTCAAAATTGGCCCAGATATTGAACTTCGAAATATTGATTGTTTGTGTGAAAATAAGCAAAATTTCGTATTTTCATATAACTCAAATTGGCTACGTTAGTTAGTTAGTTCCTATGAAAAAGGACGATTTCGTAACTCCTAAATGTTTCTTACGATTTTCCTGAAATTTTGGTTATAGGTTAATCTCGGGCCCTAGATCAAAATAAGATTTAAATAAGATTCCCGGAAGTTTCCATACAATGCCATATAACTGCGTGTTTTGTGTGTGTGTGTGTGTGTGTGTGTGTGTGTGTGTGTGTGTGTGTGTGTGTGTGTGTGTGTGTGTGTCAGAAGAAATATTTTGATAGTAATTGTGAATATTGGAAAAAGTGTATTGATAGATTTGGGTTATTTTCGTCATGAATCATGTGTTCCAAGGTTGGTTCCTAAATTTTGGGATGAGAGATGATTCCTCTGGCACTTCCTAACTTCCATTGGATTTTTCGATTGATTTGGGTTATTTTCGATATAAACGAGGTGTTCCAAGGTTGGTTCCTAGATTTTGGGATGACAGATGATTCCCCTGGCACTTTCTAGCTTCCATCGGAATTTTTGATGGATTTGGGTTATTTTTGACATGAGTGAGGTGTTCCAAGGTTGGTTCCTAAATTTTGGGATGACAGATGATTCCTCTGGCACGTCCTAACTTCCATCGGTTTTTTTGATGGATTTGTGTTATTTTCGATATAATTGAAGTGTTCCGAGGTTGGTTTCTAAACTTTGGGATGACAGATGATTTCTCTGGCATTTCCTAACTTCAATCGAATTTTTTCGATTGATTTGGGTTATTTTCGATACAAGTGAGGTGTTCCGAGGTTGGTTCCTAAATTTTGGGATGAGAGATGATTTCTCTGGCATTTCCTAACTTCCATCGGATTTTTCGATGGATTTGGGTTATTGTCGATATAAGTAAGGTGTTCCAAGGTTGGTTCCTAAATTTTGGGATGAAAGATGACTTCTCTGGCACTTACAAACTTTCATCGGATTTTTTGTTGGATTTGAGCTGTTGTCGACATGAGTTGCATACAAAACTAGTTACCCTTACACCTAAACTTCCAAAAGAACTGATATCCGCCAAAAAACCCTAAAGGGTGAAAGTGTGACGCAAGTCCTTGTTTCTACTTACAAAATAACTGATATCGCTGAGGGTGACGCATTTTGCGCTTCAATGCAAAAGTGTAATCAACAAAAAATTGAACAAAAAAATTTAAGATAGAAAATTTTAGAAAAAAATTGCGTCACAAGTGGCAGATGTTGAGGAAACTACTTTTAGGAAAATAGTTCAAATAGAGAAAAAAATTTCCTAAATCATCTGCCACTTGTGACGCAATTTTTGTCTAAAATTTTCTATCTTAAATTTTTTGGTTCAATTTTTTGTTGATTACACTTTTGCATTGAAGCGCAAAATGCGTCACCCTCAGCGATATCAGTTATTTTGTAAGTAGAAACAAGGACTTGCGTCACACTTTCACTCTTTAGGGTTTTTTGGCGGATTTGGAGTACAGATTTTTTATAAGGACAAGAGATGAAATGAAAATCGTATTTTCAAATCACAGTGTTGTCACTCATCTTAAAACTCAAGCTTTGAATAATTCTAAAATTTTTAAATTAATCTAAAACCTCCTAAAAAATCACTTCGATTTTCTATTTCCGTTTTAATTCTGTTTCTTTTCACACTTTCACACAAATAAGCTTTCATTGTCTGAAGCGAAGAGCTCAAATTTTTTTTGGCTCACTGCGCTCGTTTGCTGTTTTAATTAATACCATCTCCTTAAACACTCGGAATATTTTAACATTGAAGCATTTGAAATATAGAGCGTAAACAACATCAAACTGATTGAAAAGCTCCTAAAATAAATTGTAAACCGTGAAAACCCTTGGAATTATTAGATGTATTCATGTTGAAGTATATCGATGCTGATTAATTTAAGTCTCATAGCAGCTTCTTTCATTGACACAAACTATTTTTTTGCAAGCTAAAGTGGCAGACTTTTTCTATGAAAGAAACTTCCACCAGGAAAATGTGTTATGAAAAAGTGATACGCGTTTGAAATTGCTACTTTTTGACCTTGTTCGCACTCTGATCCAATATATCACAAATAGTCACAAATCGATTTTGATAGCATTCATGCCATTTTACAAAGAATATAAACTTCTAAACGTGAGGTTGAGGGACATTCATACTAAATGTCCAAACATAATAAAAACGAGGCATCACGAAACTACTCAAGTTTGTGTGACACCTGCACATTTGCTTGAGTATTTCACTGAACATTTTATAAACATTTCGTATAAATAGGTGTGACACCATTTCCCCTAGATGGCGTGAAAATGAAGGTATTGAAACCAAATGCAACATGCAAAATAGTATGTTACATACCAAGGATCAAAAAGGTGTGTTTTAGACCCAGGTGGTGAAAACGTCCAGGGATGGAGCGACGCGAAGCGGAGCGGAGACCAAGGACGTTTTCAACACCGTGGTCTAAAACACACCTTTTTGATCCGTGGTATGTATACTATTTTAGCATTATTCGTTCAGCGCGTAGCAATATCAATTAATGCATACGCGCGTAGCATTATCATTTAATGCATCCTTTATAACAAAAAAATCATATTTAATACGCTTCGAAATTCGAAATGTAGTGAAGCAACGCTCAATATTAATACAGAATGAATATTGAACATAAAATTCGTGCATGTTATTGCAGTTCACACAATAAATTGCTGGATTTGAGTTTAAATTGACTTCATTATATCACATGACACATCTGGGAAAGAATAAAGATAGGATCGAAAATGACATAAGCGGGAATGAAAATTGAGAGAAAAAGGTAGGGGAGAATGTTGCTCTTTCGATACTAAATTTGGTGAGTGAATGTGACGGTTTTGGTACTACAGGAAGAAAAATAGGTTTCAAACCATGGCCATATAGTCGTAATAATATAGTGATACAGTTCTGGGCATTGTCCATTTGCTTTTCGCATTTCTCGGTATTTTTTATTTATTTTTAAATCCAATGACTTGAAAATATAATTTTTTTTTTGTTTTTCTATCCCCCACACAACTTTTTTCGTTACTTTTCTGGTCATCACCTTATCAACGTTTTTTCACCGGTTTAATTCTCATTTATTGTATAATTTTGGAGATATCTGGAACTATATATATACACCGTACGTACATACCTACTATCAAAGTGTTCGGTTATAAAACGTGTGCAGAATTACAAAACAAGACATTTTCATTTATGAAATATTAGCTAAAACATTTTGCAGACATTTACCACATAAAACGAGCCATCAGAACAGTCGGAGCGTTTACTGCGACTGAGCCCCGTACAAACCCGTATATCTATTGCGTACGTGACCCTAGTGCGTCTGTCAACCTTCTTTGACCGTAAGCCTATTGCGCCGGTTAATGTAGTTAAAGTAAAATTATTATGGAATGTGTACATCTTAGAAATTGTGCATAGCGCAATTACGAAACCCCGTACGACGTTCCTTTCAAATGAAACAAAAATTTCAAATCGCCCTAAAATTTTAATTTATTGAGTATAAATACACATAGGGCCCTAGTACCGGCCTTAGTCCGAGGACCCAAATTTATTTTTTTTCAACTACATTCTATTCGGCCTTCGATTACCTTCCAAATGAAACAAAAATTACGAAAGACGGATGAAATTTACTCGAGTTATATGTAAAATACACATAGGGCCCTAGTAGCGGCCTTAGGCCAAGGACCCAAATTTAATTTTTTTTCAACAACATTCTATTGGGCCTTCGATTACCTTCCAAATCAAACGAAAATTACGAAAAACGAATGAAATTTACTCGAGTTCTATGTAAAATACACATAGGGCCCTAGTAGCATTTCACTTCTAAGGCCCTAACTCACGGTCCACTCACCCGATTTTAAAAAACTTTTTTTTCCTGGATTGGTATTGACAATACCTATCATTTGCCATGTCATTTATATTTCCATCGTTTGTTTTGCCATAAATATCATAATATCAACAAAAGACCTTAAATCACTTAGGTGGTCCTAACTCACGAAGGGCCGACCCGAATATGCCCATCTTCGAACTTAGCCTCACTATTTCGACTATCTTTCAGGGAAATTTTTGCAATCGGATTTGATTTACTCAAGATATCGACGTGACGGACAGACGGACAGACGGACAGACAGACAGACAAAATTTTTATTGCGGATTCGTCATCTATGAACATAGGCAAACACTTTGCCCTTACCGTCTGCTTCGAATTCCATCAATTACACACGGCATCGTAATCCTATAAGCCCCTTTGTACTTCGTACGGGGCTAAAAATGTTTTTTGTGTCTTCAATACCAAACCGAGTCAATATTAAAATAACTACCAGAAACGATAGCCCAAAATTCTATACAAAATACACGAATCATTGATAGCGCCTAACATAGGGGCATTGGCTCATCTGTGTATTCATAGATAAATTTCCGATGAGTGAATAAATGTTGTATAAGAGGATAAATTGTGTAATTACATACCAAAGTGTTTGATGTGGTTGTTTCCCTTTTCTAAATTCAACAAATTCCAATCAACTCTTTATGGATGTTGGATTGAAATCAGTTTGAATAATGGTTCATTTGATCTATTTCTCGGTGTATTTATAAACAAATTCAAATTTTCGGAAAATTTAAGTCCCACAAGTACGCCAATCAAATCTCACTTTGCGAATATTTCATTTCTTTTGCAATTAGATGCAAAGAAAGTTTTTTAACATTTAGAAAATGGGAGAAAATTAGACATATCTTTTGTCCGCATCTCGTTCTTGCTACTTTTGCAGATGAAAAAATCACAAAAGACGTCATTATTACACAAGTAATACAAAGTGAACCATTAATATGGCGAATTTATACTCTTGCGTGGTACACGGTTACTAGCCCCCAATTTACTTCTTTTTGTAATTAAATGCACTTTCGCGAAGTAACCTATCTCGAATTTTCTTTTGGCTCAATTTATGTAATTGTCTGGACATTGCTGGACACAGCGGGATTTTTTTTGGAGGAGTCGGAATGGAGTCGGTTGCATGACCTGGACATGGAACATGGATCATGGCCGGCTGAAATCAGAAGTACTTGAATGTAGCTTTCGAATGACACCACTTTTATATGAAAAATAAATTGGAAATAGCCAGTGAAAATGGCCTCGAAGTTGATGAATTTTCCAGGACACTTTTTGGGAGAACCCTAATACCGACTCCATTCCGACTCCTCCAAAAAAAAGTTCTTCCATGAAATGTTAAGAGGGATTCTTTTGAAAAGCCGCCTACCAAAATCGGACCCATTTCGCCTGGGATTGATATATACATGGTTTGAAAGGTCTTTGCCAGTAGACCTCAAAACAGGCCTCACACGGTCTCTAGCCACACCTGGTTGCTGGTTGAACATCTCCGAAGTTGGTAAAATGGTGATTTTTATCCGAATTTTTTGGCCGTTATAAACGATCGTCCCGGGCTGAGTTCAAGTAGTTTCGGGTCATGCCTAGTTTAATTTAATTCATTGATATATGTTTGCAAAAATCTGCATGAAAAATTTTAAAATTTTTAGACAGGTCTGGGCTGGTACTGATGACGCTTAATGGGAACCTAACATGCTAGTCGTAACATACATTGTCTAAGCTTTCCATTGATACCCCATTTGCAGTGCTGGTGATTGCCGACATAACAGAATTTTATGTTAGTACAACCGCTACTCGTAAAACTCGCCAGCCACTCTCGTTTATGACGGCCAAAAAATTCGGATAAAAATCACCATTTTACCAACTTCGGAGATGTTCAACCAGCAACCAGGTGTGGCTAGAGACCGTGTGAGGCCTGTTTTGAGGTCTACTGGCAAAGACCTTTCAAACCACGTATATATCCATCCCAGACGAAATGGGTCCGATTTTGATAGGAGGATTTTCAAAAGAAACCCTCTAATAATGAGCCATACTTATCAGAACAGAAAAACGATTTTCCATTTTCCGGAAAATTTTTGTTTCACAACTTTTTATGGCAAACAAGATGAAACAAAGAAAATTTCTTGATAACATAAATCGCACGGAGTCATTTTCAACATATCGACCTTGGACTATTAGGTGCACATCGTGTGTTTGATAAATTGATAAAATCTCGTTCAGAAAGGAAAATTCTTTCACTAAAATAGCTCAGTTAATTTAATTTTGCAGCGGTTTTTTTTCAGGATCTTAAACGCGGCGGGTATAGACCGAAAAACAATGTCAAAACATAGCTAACGCCGACCCGTACGAAACACCTATTCGTGTCAAAAGCCTTTAAAATCACTTACATTATCCACTCTTTGCCTTGTTATCATATACAAATAAATTGCCGGAGGCAATATAGACAGCCCCGTACGAAGACAAATTTCATAAATTCCTATTTAAACAGCTATATTTAACTATATTTCACTATAAATAAACATTTCACAGAAAAATATGCTATTATATAGCTCTATATGCCTGTATATAGCTCAATATAGCTGTATATAGGTATATATAGATGTCCATATATGGAATCCCTGAAACCCCACACACATAACAAATTATTTCCATGTTAACAGAAACTCTCTAAGTACCATTTTTCCCAAGATATTTCTATTTTACTAAAATCCAATATGGCCGCCGGCAGCCATTTTGTTAGGAGACCGGAAATAGTACCGACGCTTTACATTCGTTAATACCTTTCAAACAAAAAAAAATTCATGAAATTCGGTCAAAATTTACTCGAGATATTGTCAAAATACACCACGTTCACTGTACTTCCGAGTAGCCAGAAAAGAGCTCACTTCAAGAGACCTAGCTCACGCTCCGGAGAACATAATTTCATGAACTTTTTTTTTCCCTGATTGGTACGGTCAATACCTATCTAAAAAAGCTAAAACAGACGAAATATGTTCAAATGTGGCCGACCTACAAGCAAAAACTGCTTGCCGCCCTGTGCCTGTTTCACACCAAGGGGTCTAACTCACGAGTCGGTCATCCGATTTCCATAAACTTTTTTTTTGTCGATCGGTATTGTAAATACCTTTTATTTGACGTATCACTTACAAGTTTAACGTTTAAATGTCCGGAGATATCTTCGAAAAACCGTGAAGCACTTATTGGGCCACAGCTCGGGAGGGGTCGATCCAAAATCACTCATCTTCGAACTTAGCCTGTCTTTTGACATTACCAAACGGGAAAAAAAGAATTTTCAAAATCGGATGCGTTTTACTCAAGTTATCGTGCAGACAGACAGACGGACAGACGGACAGACGGACATTTTTTTTTCGCGGATTTGGCATCTCTAGACAACCACAATAGGTTTCCCCTTACTCAGGGAGTCCAATTCGACGTGTTACAAACGTATGCGTAAACCTATAAGACCCCAGTACTTCGTACGGGTCTAAACAGTGCAGCTAATTTAACTTTCTTTGACTTCATTATTTACTATTTGGTACTTTGATGTCTTTGTAAAGTTTCGCTTGCGCTAGCCAGAAGTTCTTGATTTTGTGACGACTTTTCAGCGATGACTACCCGTACAATATTTGCACACAGTAAAAACTTGATCGGCCTCCAATTGTGACCGTTTCAAAAGTCACCGTTCGTGCTTGTACAGTATCTGAATAGAGATGGATTCTTCCAAAAGCTATTACTATATATCAAAAGAAAATGTTTAATTCTTTCGTTCATTTTTTTTTTCTTAAATTTTTCCTTTGATACCACAAAAATGTAATCAAATTTGCAAGCAATTTTCTTTTTCGTATTTTTTATGTCGTCGCTGTAGGATTCATTTAGGAAAATTAATATAAACACCACACATTTTATTGACTGACTATACTATACTATACACACACACACTGACATATTATTTTGATTAAAACTCATTCACTTTTTTTTTGTGCTAACCATCTGCTGCGTGGGAGGACGCGATAGTTAACTCAGTTAACAAAAGTATTTTTCTCTTATTATTTGTTTGTTTGTTGAAACGATATTTGTGTGGTGTAGCGGTAGCCGAGAGGAGTGTATAGCAAAAGAACGGATTTTCTAATGATGTTTGCCTTGCAATAAACTTATAAAATTTAGATTGTAAAAGTAAACATTTTCTTTCCCCGGTCGAGAGAATGCTTTCTTTTTCGAAATCACTTTTGTACTTTTCGTTCTATTGGTATAAAAGGAGTATTGTTGGTCGTTGGTCTCTGTTGTATTATATGTTGACTGTTACGTTCAGTTTGGATTAAAATAAATGATTTATTACGGAGGAGTTGAATGGTCGTACAATTTAATTTTGTAGAAAATAACTTTGTATTGTAACTAACTCCGAAAAGAAACGAGATTGATTTAGTTTTGCTAACAAGATTTCTCGGAAAATAGCCTTTGCTACGGAAAACACTTGAAATATTACACAAAAATCGAATGGTGATAAAGTTTGATAAACTTTTTGTTCAGTCAACAACTGATACTAAAGACATCAAATTGACATATAATTAGCCATATCGACCTATGCAAACAAGACTCTCATTCATTCAATCATTCATTTTGAATAAACACAAAACATAGCTAATTAATTTCATTTACTGTATGTATACGAGAGAAGGTGGTTGTATAACAAATACATACATATATACACAAAGTGCCTATATATTAATGGTAGTAGAGTAGACACCACTTATTTGTGGTGTCTTGTGGTCGCTTCTCATTTGAAAATGTGAGTTGTAATCGAAGGGTCAAGTCTTACGTAATAATAATTACTTTCCTTGCTTTCATCTCAAGCTTCTACTATACTTTTGTTACGAGTGGGCGGTATGACGTTCGGGGTGTGTATGTGTATAAATACAATCTCTTGCAGAAAGTTGCATTCTAGTAAAATGTAAAACTGAAACCTATGATACACAAGTGTTTTATGAGGGAGAAACGTGTTTCAAAATGAAAATGCATATTCAAAGAGGTAATTATATTTACATTGGGTAGACCGTTCGACTGCAAATGAATAGTTAGGTAAGGGAAATGAATTTAATTGACATTTGACAAATAATGTTCAGAAAGGTGTTGCATATCGTATATTACTTGATGTCGTCTAGGTTGTCGTTTGTGACATATAGCGATGAATGTATTGTGCAACATTGTCGATTTCCTCAGCTGTCTTTTGCATTTACATACGATTTCCTATCGTTTACACCTTTCCACTATCCATCAGTATTCATTAAACGGCATAAACGGGCAGATCAGACTGAAAAAAGAGATAGCTCAGCTCGAAAAATGCACTCAAATAAAGTTCCGTCTTTAATGTTTATGGAAACGAAATAATTCAAGTACTGTGTGCAGCACTATGTCTATGTCTAGCATCCTTTCATGCCTGTGCATATTGTTGACTCTGTATTCGTTTGTGGGCTGAATTGGATTCATGAAACTATCTTGCAATTTTTGGAAGTGGGAGATGCTGTTGCTTCTCCATAAGATAATGAAACAGAATTACATTTTTCAAGTCGGCAAGAAATCGTCCTTCACGGACATAGAGTTCAAACAGGACACTCTCTGAACGTCCATTTCGTTTGTACCCTAAGATATCTGAGGCACATCAGTGATGTGCAATCAGGGGCTATTTAGTTGAATTTTTAGCGAATTTTGGCGAATCTGGCGAATTTGACGAATTTTGACGAATTTTAGCGAATTTTGACGAATTTTGGCGATTTTTTGTGAATTTATACATGATTTTAAGAAATTTCAAAGAATCGTAAAACTTAGTTACATATTTTTGGCCAAGACATTCTAAATATCTATTTTTAACCGGGAAGCCATGATGGTTGTTTTTTGGCCAAACGACAAATGTCCTAGTTTTGTGAATTTTACATATATTTGTGAATTTGGTAGATTCTTGCATATTTTGGTTATGCTATATCACAAAACTAGCAAAATATTCCAAAAAACATAAATTTGTAAGAAAATTTTCAAAATTTAAATTTTTTAATTTGGGAGAATTTTGGCGAATTTCGACGAATTTTGGCGAATTTAGGCAAATTAATTCGACTAAATAGTACCTGTGTGCAATGAATTTGAAGTCACCCGGAAACATGTTATAGAATTGATCTCGGAATTGTGAACAAAATCAATTCAAAATGGTAAATCGTAAAGAAACTCATCGGAATAACCAATAAAGTTCGCAGAAAATAGCATGAAAAAAAAAAACGAATTTCTTTGTCAATCCCTAACATTTGCATTTTCAATATTTCCCGACCCAACCCATCGAACTATAATGGATTTATAAATCCCAGATATGACGAGAATTAAAGAAGCAATCCAATTTTCAATCAGAAAACACGTTTTCTTCAAGACCATATTTCAAAAATCGTTCAATTGTGAACAGACTTTTATTTATTATGTTAGACCAATAAGTGCTTAAAGGCTTAACTTTTTCAACTCTTTCGAAAATGTCATTGAAAATTCATACTTTTCCAGGTGGAAATAAAAAAACCTCCGACCTACTGCAATATCTTCAAAGTATTTATTCAACTCATTCCCTTGTTTGCATGCATGCTTATGCTTAGAATATGCCGTGTGGTATCGGTATCCAGCTCATTCCCTTGTTTGCATACATGCTGAGAATATGTGGTATTCGCTATCTTTCCACATAACATCGAATTTTCATTGGAACTGTAAAACGTGACGAAAATCATAGACTGTCCTCAGACCAGATATGTGTGGAAATTAATCCACATACGATAATAGAATATTAGAGGAAGGAAGAATGTTAACGTTTTTACTTTACTAGTGAGGTAATGTGGCCTTTCCCTCACTAGTGAAGAGCCTTTCCATCGCTCGTAAAGTAAAACGCCATACTTTACACGTGAAATAATTTGATATCTCGTATCACGATGAGTAAAAGTACCTCGGGCTGAAGCCCTCGGATACTTTTACTCATATGGATACGAGATATCAAATTACTTCACTGGTATAGTAATGTACTATAAGTTGTTTTGGTTGAGGGAAGTGTACAACTGTCATTCCAATTTACCATGGGTCTCAAATGCTTCTACATTTTTTTTATATCATCAGCAAGATCGCACTATGTAGTGCGTCCTATGGACAATGTCCGACTTTATGATTTCTGTATGAATGAATGGGAATCAAAGGATTCTTACAAAGTATTTTCATATAATGTCCGACGGGGTTTTCTTAGCCAGTGAGCCCCCTGTGCGTAAATGGATCTGTAAATTGGAGTAAACCTTTCCTTACAAATGTTATTTGGGAGTTCCATAGTGCTCAAAAAAACAAAAACTCGATTATTGTAAATTGAAGGATCCCATTGCCGTACATAAAAGCGTTTTCCTAACGTGATTCGAAAGTAGCAACTTTACGCTTACGATGTGAAGTCAACCTCGATTTCGGCTCGTGTTAACAATTATCACATCTATTACGCCAAAGGAACATGGTACGAAAAAAGCTATAATTAGAAATAACGAAACGTCATTAATGCAAGGTACATAACTCTACCTAACGGGTAACAACGTGTCATTTGGCTTGCATAAACTTTATCTTATACCTTTTAGACTAAATCAGGAGCAGATCTGTGCTCGTATTAAAACAATTTCATTTCACAACGTTTGATGGTTTAATTTTTCTTTATGTACAGTAGTGCGATCAAAGTAGTGCGTAAATGGATTTTCATATACGATGTGTTGTCAGCCTCGGCTTCGCCTCGGGTTGACAATTTTTACATCTCCATTTAGGCACATGTTAGCAAAATAGCTATTTATCACCAAGAGCTACAACAATCATGAAACAACAGCTCAGCTCCAGAAAATCTTAACCTACCGTATGTGGGCTACTCATCTGTTATCGATAGCGACGACAAAAATAATGACACGCTCTGGGTACTTTATATAGTCAGATGCATGTAAAAAAAATTAGAAATCACCCGGTTAATCGTTATTTAAATTACTAGGTCCCATCTTGTGGATGGGTCGGGTCCCTTGACTGATCCTAATTTAATTGAATATTCGACAAGTTTATATTAAGAGTCAATTCGCCAATTACTCAGACATTTGGAAAACAAGCTCGCTCCGATATGATTGAGTTGTAGCACATTGGATTCAATTCTAGCGAACAGGTATCTGTATTTTTTTTTAAACAAAATCCAGTTCGAGTGTAATATGTCTACATGTCATATGATCTCCGAGGGTGGTTAAAACACTGTTTTAGCAATATCTTGAGTAAGGAGGAACCAAATATGCTAAAATTTGTAGGATTGTTGGTCTACACACGGCCGACAAATTGAGCCCACTCTGACGTCCGTACTCACCACCCATGGCCAGCCATCAGTCAAAGTATGGTCAACTTTCAAACACTGATGTACGTCTGGGCCGCTGCTATTTGTCCGTCGTGCAAAAAGTGCCATTTACACATCGTAAAAATAGTCTCCCTTAGGTGCTATTAAGTACAGGACGATGATATCGTCAAGATGGTTTTAAAAAAACTAAATTTTAAATGATATTATTGTTCTGGATTATTATTTTAGTGAAGACGAAAACTTAAAATTTGCCAAAATGGAGCACGTTTCTTCAAAAAAAAAATTTTGTATGGAAATTTTTGTGAAGACGAAAACTTAAAATTTGCCAAAATGGAGTACGTTTCTTCAAAAAAAAAATTTTGTATGGAAATTTTTGTGAAGACGAAAACTTAAAATTTGCCAAAATGGAGCACGTTTCTTCAAAAAAAAAAATTTTTGTATGGAAATTTTTGTGAAGACGAAAACTTAAAATTTGCCAAAATGGAGCACGTTTCTTCAAAAAAAAAATTTTGTATGGAAATTTTTGTGAAGGCGAAAACTTAAAATTTGCCAAAATGGAGCACGTTTCTTCAAAAAAAAAAATTTTGTATGGAAATTTTTGTGAAGACGAAAACTTAAAATTGGCCAAAATGGAGCATGTTTCTTCAAAAAAAAAATTTTGTATGGAAATTTTTGTGAAGACGAAAACTTAAAATTGGCCAAAATGGAGCACGTTTCTTCAAAAAAAAAATTTTGTATGGAAATTTTTGTGAAGACGAAAACTTAAAATTTGCCAAAATGGAGCACGTTTCTTCAAAAAAAAAATTTTGTATGGAAATTTTTGTGAAGACGAAAACTTAAAATTTGCCAAAATGGAGCACGTTTCTTCAAAAAAAAAATTTTGTATGGAAATTTTTGTGAAGACGAAAACTTAAAATTTGCCAAAATGGAGCACGTTTCTTCAAAAAAAAAATTTTGTATGGAAATTTTTGTGAAGACGAAAACTTAAAATTGGCCAAAATGGAGCACGTTTCTTCAAAAAAAAAATTTTGTATGGAAATTTTTGTGAAGACGAAAACTTAAAATTTGCCAAAATGGAGCACGTTTCTTCAAAAAAAAAAATTTGTATGGAAATTTTTGTGAAGACGAAAACTTAAAATTGGCCAAAATGGAGCACGTTTCTTCAAAAAAAAAATTTTGTATGGAAATTTTTGTGAAGACGAAAACTTAAAATTGGCCAAAATGGAGCACGTTTCTTCAAAAAAAAAATTTTGTATGGAAATTTTTGTGAAGACGAAAACTTAAAATTTGCCAAAATGGAGCACGTTTCTTCAAAAAAAAAATTTTGTATGGAAATTTTTGTGAAGACGAAAACTTAAAATTGGCCAAAATGGAGCATGTTTCTTCAAAAAAAAAATTTTGTATGGAAATTTTTGTGAAGACGAAAACTTAAAATTGGCCAAAATGGAGCACGTTTCTTCAAAAAAAAAATTTTGTATGGAAATTTTTGTGAAGGCGAAAACTTAAAATTTGCCAAAATGGAGCACGTTTCTTCAAAAAAAAAATTTTGTATGGAAATTTTTGTGAAGACGAAAACTTAAAATTGGCCAAAATGGAGCATGTTTCTTCAAAAAAAAAATTTTGTATGGAAATTTTTGTGAAGACGAAAACTTAAAATTGGCCAAAATGGAGCACGTTTCTTCAAAAAAAAAATTTTGTATGGAAATTTTTGTGAAGGCGAAAACTTAAAATTTGCCAAAATGGAGCACGTTTCTTCAAAAAAAAATTTTTGTATGGAAATTTTTGTGAAGACGAAAACTTAAAATTTGCCAAAATGGAGCACGTTTCTTCAAAAAAAAAATTTTGTATGGAAATTTTTGTGAAGGCGAAAACTTAAAATTTGCCAAAATGGAGCACGTTTCTTCAAAAAAAAAATTTTGTATGGAAATTTTTGTGAAGACGAAAACTTAAAATTGGCCAAAATGGAGCATGTTTCTTCAAAAAAAAAATTTTGTATGGAAATTTTTGTGAAGACGAAAACTTAAAATTGGCCAAAATGGAGCACGTTTCTTCAAAAAAAAAATTTTGTATGGAAATTTTTGTGAAGACGAAAACTTAAAATTTGCCAAAATGGAGCACGTTTCTTCAAAAAAAAAATTTTGTATGGAAATTTTTGTGAAGACGAAAACTTAAAATTGGCCAAAATGGAGCACGTTTCTTCAAAAAAAAAATTTTGTATGGAAATTTTTGTGAAGACGAAAACTTAAAATTTGCCAAAATGGAGCACGTTTCTTCAAAAAAAAAAATTTGTATGGAAATTTTTGTGAAGACGAAAACTTAAAATTGGCCAAAATGGAGCACGTTTCTTCAAAAAAAAAATTTTGTATGGAAATTTTTGTGAAGACGAAAACTTAAAATTGGCCAAAATGGAGCACGTTTCTTCAAAAAAAAATTTTGTATGGAAATTTTTGTGAAGACGAAAACTTAAAATTTGCCAAAATGGAGCACGTTTCTTCAAAAAAAAAATTTTGTATGGAAATTTTTGTGAAGACGAAAACTTAAAATTTGCCAAAATGGAGCACGTTTCTTCAAAAAAAAAATTTTGTATGGAAATTTTTGTGAAGACGAAAACTTAAAATTGGCCAAAATGGAGCATGTTTCTTCAAAAAAAAAATTTTGTATGGAAATTTTTGTGAAGACGAAAACTTAAAAATTGGCCAAAATGGAGCACGTTTCTTCAAAAAAAAAATTTTGTATGGAAATTTTTGTGAAGACGAAAACTTAAAATTTGCCAAAATGGAGCACGTTTCTTCAAAAAAAAAATTTTGTATGGAAATTTTTGTGAAGACGAAAACTTAAAATTTGCCAAAATGGAGCACGTTTCTTCAAAAAAAAAAAAATTTTGTTTGGCATTTTTCGTGAAGACGAAAACTTAAAATTTGCCGAAATGGAGCACGTTTCTTCAAAAAAAAAAATTTGTATGGAAATTTTTGTGAAGACGAAAACTTAAAATTTGCCGAAATGGAGCACGTTTCTTCAAAAAAAAAAAATTTTTGTTTGGCATTTTTCGTGAAGACGAAAACTTAAAATTTGCCGAAATGGAGCACGTTTCTTCAAAAAAAAAAATTTGTATGGAAATTTTTGTGAAGACGAAAACTTAAAATTTGCCAAAATGGAGCACGTTTCTTCAAAAAAAAAAAAATTTTGTTTGGCATTTTTCGTGAAGACGAAAACTTAAAATTTGCCGAAATGGAGCACGTTTCTTCAAAAAAAAAAATTTGTATGGAAATTTTTGTGAAGACGAAAACTTAAAATTTGCCAAAATGGAGCACGTTTCTTCAAAAAAAAAATTTTTGTATGGAAATTTTTGTGAAGACGAAAACTTAAAATTTGCCAAAATGGAGCATGTTTCTTAAAAAAAAAATTTTGTATGGAAATTTTTGTGAAGACGAAAACTTAAAATTGGCCAAAATGGAGCACGTTTCTTCAAAAAAAAAATTTGCATGGAAATTTTTGTGAAGACGAAAACTTAAAATTGGCCAAAATGGAGCACGTTTCTTCAAAAAAAATATTTTTGTATGGAAATTTTTGTGAAGACGAAAACTTAAAATTTGCCAAAATGGAGCACGTTTCTTCAAAAAATATATTTTTGTATGGAAATTTTTGTGAAGACGAAAACTTAAAATTTGCCAAAATGGAGCACGTTTCTTCAAAAAAAAAATTTTTGTATGGAAATTTTTGTGAAGACGAAAACTTAAAATTTGCCAAAATGGAGCATGTTTCTTAAAAAAAAAATTTTGTATGGAAATTTTTGTGAAGACGAAAACTTAAAATTGGCCAAAATGGAGCACGTTTCTTCAAAAAAAAAATTTGCATGGAAATTTTTGTGAAGACGAAAACTTAAAATTGGCCAAAATGGAGCACGTTTCTTCAAAAAAAATATTTTTGTATGGAAATTTTTGTGAAGACGAAAACTTAAAATTTGCCAAAATGGAGCATGTTTCTTAAAAAAAAAATTTTGTATGGAAATTTTTGTGAAGACGAAAACTTAAAATTGGCCAAAATGGAGCACGTTTCTTCAAAAAAAAAATTTGCATGGAAATTTTTGTGAAGACGAAAACTTAAAATTGGCCAAAATGGAGCACGTTTCTTCAAAAAAAATATTTTTGTATGGAAATTTTTTGTGAAGACGAAAACTTAAAATTTGCCAAAATGGAGCATGTTTCTTAAAAAAAAAATTTTGTATGGAATTTTTTGTGAAGACGAAAACTTAAAATTTGCCGAAATGGAGCACGTTTCTTCAAAAAAAAAAAATTGTATGGAAATTTTTGTGAAGACGAAAACTTAAAATTTGCCGAAATGGAGCACGTTTCTTCAAAAAAAAAAAAATTTTGTTTGGCATTTTTCGTAAAGACGAAAACTTAAAATTTGCCGAAATGGAGCACGTTTCTTCAAAAAAAAAAATTTGTATGGAAATTTTTGTGAAGACGAAAACTTAAAATTTGCCAAAATGGAGCACGTTTCTTCAAAAAAAAAAAATTTTGTTTGGCATTTTTCGTGAAGACGAAAACTTAAAATTTGCCGAAATGGAGCACGTTTCTTCAAAAAAAAAAATTTGTATGGAAATTTTTGTGAAGACGAAAACTTAAAATTTGCCAAAATGGAGCACGTTTCTTCAAAAAAAAAATTTTTGTATGGAAATTTTTGTGAAGACGAAAACTTAAAATTTGCCAAAATGGAGCATGTTTCTTAAAAAAATATATTTTTGTATGGAAATTTTTGTGAAGACGAAAACTTAAAATTGGCCAAAATGGAGCACGTTTCTTCAAAAAAAAAATTTGCATGGAATTTTTTGTGAAGACGAAAACTTAAAATTTGCCGAAATGGAGCACGTTTCTTCAAAAAAAAAAATTTGTATGGAAATTTTTGTGAAGACGAAAACTTAAAATTTGCCAAAATGGAGCACGTTTCTTCAAAAAAAAAAAAAATTTGTTTGGCATTTTTCGTGAAGACGAAAACTTAAAATTTGCCGAAATGGAGCACGTTTCTTCAAAAACAAGGCATCAGAACAGTCGGAGCGTTTGCTGCGACTTAGCCCCGTACGACCCGTAATCCTATTTCGTCCGTAACCATAATACGTCCGTAGCCCTAATAAGCCCGGAACCCTAATACGTCTACAACCCTCTAATGCGTCTGTTACCAAAATGCAAGTCAAGTTGGGCACGGTCAAATTTACTGAAAGTGTTCATTTTTAAAATTGCGCATAGCGCAATTACGAAAGCCCGTACGAAGTACCTCTCAAATGAAACCAACAATTTACGACATTATTTTAGAAACCCAACGTTTTTTGCCAACTTTCCATTGGGTATTCAATTACCTCTCAAATGAAACAAAAACTAGCAAAATCGGTTGAAATTTCCTCGATTTATGTGCAAAAAGCACTTAGGGCCGAGTAGCGGCCTTAGTCCAAGGGCCCAAATTTGAAACTTTTTTCGCCACGTTATTTTCGGTATTCAATTCCCTTCCATAAAAAACTAAATCTAGCAAAATCGGATGAGATTTACTCGATTTATGTGCAAAAAACACTTAGGGCCGAGTAGCGGCCTTAGTCCAAGGGCCCAAATTTGAAACTTTTTTCGCCACGTTATTTTCGGTATTCAATTACCTTCCATAAAAAACTAAAACTAGCAAAATCGGATGAGATTTACTCGATTTATGTGCAAAAAACACTTAGGGCCGAGTAGCGGCCTTAGTCCAAGGGCCCAAATTTGAAACTTTTTTTGCCATCATTCTATTCGGCATTCAATTATCTCTCAAATGAAACAAAAACTAGCAAAATCGGTTGAGATTACTCAATTTATGTGCAAAAAGCACTTAGCGCCGAGTAGCGGCCTTAGTCCAAGGGCCCAAATTTGAAACTGTTTTTGCCATCATTCTATTCGGCATTCAATTATCTCTCAAATGAAACAAAAACTAGCAAAATCGGATGAGATTTACTCGATTTATGTGCAAAAAACACTTAGGGCCGAGTAGCGGCCTTAGTCCAAGGGCCCTAATTTGAAACTTTTTTTGCCATCATTCTATTCGGAATTCCATTATCTCTCAAATAAAACAAAATCTAGCAAAATCGGATGAGATTTATTCGATTTATGTGCAAAAAACACTTAGGGCCGAGTAGCGGCCTTAGTCCAAGGGCCCAAATTTGAAACTTTTTTCGACACGTTCTTTTCGGTATTCAATTACCTTCCATAAAAAACTAAATCTGGCAAAATCGGATGAGATTTACTCGATTTATGTACAGAAAACACTTAGGGCCGAGTAACGACCTTTGAGCCCTCCCAACAAGCCCACGTTGCATCTTACCCAAAAACAATGTTTAGAAAATTTGTTCTACTCGTCAATACCTTTCATTTGATGCATCACAAGCAGCTATTGCGTGCGTATTTCGGTAGATATCGTCGAAAGACTGAAAAACACCTATAGGGCCCTAGCTCTGGAAGGGCCGACCCTACCATGTCCATTTTCGAACTTGACCTTACTTTTGTCGATACCAATCGGGGAAAAAAAGAATTTTGAAAAAAGGTTGTGATTTACTTAAGCTAGAGGGGTCACGGACGGACGGACGGACGGACGGACGGACGGACGGACGGACGGACGGACGGACGGACGGACGGATGGACGGACGGACGGACGGACGGACGGACATTTTTTTTATTGCGGATTCGTCATCTATTAACATAACCAAATGCTTTGCCCTTACTGTCTGCTTCCAATTCGACGTGTTACAAACGGCATATTAATCTTATAAGCCCCCAGTACTTCGTACGGGGCTAAAAAAAAATTGTATGGAATTTTTTGTGAAGACGAAAACTTAAAATTTGCCAAAATGGAGCACGTTTCTTCAAAAAAAAATTTTGTATGGAAATTTTTGTGAAGACGAAAACTTAAAATTTGTCAAAATGGAGCATGTTTCTTGACAAAAAAATTTTTGTATAAAAATCTTTTACACGCTACATGCGTCGAAAACCGTACTTTTCATGTTTTAGCCACTTCTTTCGACGCCCTCAGCATGCAAAATCCATTACAAAACTCGGGATAAAAATGAAAAGTCTCGTTTTCGTGTGTTTATTGACCTCGGCTTCGCCTCGGATCAACAAAATTCACACGAAAACTCTACTTTTCATCTTTTTATGTAAAATACTATTTTCGCCTCAAGTCATTTTATGGCTTTTACATTCGCCTTTCATCGAAAATCACGATAAACAATAATTATCAATTTAATCCAAAACTAAGCACCAAACAAACACAAAATATATCGATCACTTCAATAACACTTAAAAATGTTGCAGCAACACGACAGTGATTCTTGACAGTGTTCGTGTTTGAAGAGATAGAGAAGTCTCTTAGTTTGCTGCGTCTACTACAGTATGATCAATTAATCCCTAGAGATTACAAATTTGTCTATTTGCGGCGGGGAACATTTTCTAAAAATTCGAATTCCAATAAAAGTCGTATTTTCGATGAAAGGCGAATGTAAAAATAATTTGATCGATGGAAGTAATAGATCTGATAAAAAACACTTGCCGTCTGTAACAGGTTAAATTGATTTGCCGTCAGGAAAATATTATGAAACTGCTAAAATTGTGTGTACGACATGCGTACCACAGAGGTTTGATAATGTTTCATTCGGTTTTGCATAACGAAATAACAACGGATTGATTTAAAATTGGAAAAATATTTTATTTGCGTGATAGTTTTGCATAAATAATGGCTAAAATTTTCAGAATTTCATCAATAGTTCACTTATCCAAATATTTCTGGAAGCTAAGTACGTCTACTCCGCTTGCTCGTTTCCACTTCAACATTATTATGTTACCACCATAAAATATTCTTATAAAAAAACCGAATACAAATTACAAAATTGGAATATGTTATACGCTGCGCCGCAAGCATAATTTTTTCATATGAAATCGCTCTAGAGCTTCAATGAATTTGTTGCGCCAATTTTGCGTGAATGCCTGAAGCCATTAGCCTTTGTATTCGAAAAGGAAATGCGGGTAATAATAAATAATTAATTGTTGTGAACCGTTTAGCGATTCGTCTCGTTGATAATATTTTCCACATCGAAAAGTATCGAATTTAATTCGAAACGTTTCTGATTAATTAGACAAAATACAAACTGCACTGGGTAATTTACAGTTCACGATCTAATTATCTTCCATTTTTATTTTTAATTGGAAACTGCAAAGCAGCGTGAATCTAATGATTGTCCGGTTGTGATAACAACCTTAAAGAAGAGAACATTATTTACAAATCAGTTCTGGATCACGATAATAGAATTTCCACTAATTTGACCTATGAATTTTTACGGTCATTAAGGACGTTCATTACATGCCGTGACTAGTTCTTTCAGTAACAATGGTATATGGAGACATCCCTTAGAATTTACATATATTCAAATCTGCATAAAATATACATAAATCAACTGTCGCAATTGCTGTAATTACATTTGCTAAACTTTGCCATTTCGGAAGTAACATCTTCATACCAAACGTCCAAACTTAACGAAATTGTGCATAACTACGAACTCCGTCTTTAAAGTTAGTGTAACAATATTTTAGCATAGGGATCAGTTTGAACGAGTGGTGAATTTCATATGTGTGTTTATAGGACTTGTATATCAGCTATAATAATAAATGTATAAATGTGTGTCTGCATCACCAAGGCCACGTCATTAGGACACAGTGATGCAAGTCTCAATTGACCATAAAATAATAATAAAATAATAGCTATTTTCATAATAAGGTAGTAAATGGGATTGTTTTGCGCCGATACGAGCGAAGCGAGTTCGGCAACACATCGTGTGCGCAAAACCCCCATTTACTACCGTGTTAGGAACAAGGTTTTATCTCCTGTAATGTCATAATCACCATAAAAAACCAATTTCAAAAATCAAACTGAAACATAAACACGCCATATTCATATTCCCCACAAATAAAACACACATCTAGTATACTGTCAAGAATTTGTCAATTTTCAGTGAATAAATGAGAAATTATCGAAGTTTTCCGTGAATAAATGTGAAATTACTGAAGTTAGCCGTGCGCAAATGAGAAATTATCGAAATTTTCAGTTAATAAACGTACGTTCTGTGAATGACGTGTTTAAATCTAGCCCATTTTGATTCTAAAAGTGACACTCAAATTGTGAATATTATGTCATTACAGGAGATCAAATCGTTTTTCATGTTGGGATCATAGAGGTAGACTACCTAGAGGAATTATGACCGAAATTCATTGAAAAATTATATCACACACACCACTAACACGAAAACGTCAACTTTGCTTTGCTTTTAAACCTTTAATGAGTCCCTTTAATTTTGACATTAAGAGGTTGGTATCACATATTTTACGTAATTTTGTTCAAAATGTAATCTCAACTTCCCAACTCACCCAAAATTATTGTTTTTCGAAATCCCTGAATTAGCAAGAGTTCACCCAGCTATCATTTCTTCAATATTGTCAATTTGACACTCGCCGGACCTGTATTCTTATGGTTGAATATTCTGAAACGGTGAAAATGTCTTTGGTGTTTTCTGCTTTGTTATTCGGGCTATCATTCAAAAACTATGTTAATTTCGACGGTTATTTTTGTCTTTTTTCTGACACATTCTTAATCATATATTGCATGCCTTTCGCACCCTCGACATACTTTATGAATGATAGAGGATCCTTTAACTTTGATCAGGTTTTTCAATGTATTCGGACTGCCCAAAACTACTTCATTTTGCAGTGTCGTCACATACTTTTTATAAGTGAGGACAAAAAGCACCTACATCACATTTAGCCGTTTAAGTGTTTTCAACTGATACGAAATGCATTTCAGAAATTTTCATGCTATTTCCAAATGAAAATATGGGTCACAACTTTTCTTTCCACATCATTATAAATATATTTTGCATCTTATATCGTCGATGAATCGTTTGCAGTCTCGGTTGAAGTTTCAATTTAGTAAACAAGTTTTATAATGTGTAAATATTTTAATAATTTAGGTCTTGATAGAAATGTTTTTGCACAACACACATAGGGCATTCAATTCCAGATTAATTTCTATTTGTACAATATCAAAGTCAAGCCGACTTGACTGCGACATTAATTTTGTTTTACCATCAGTTCGACAGCAGTACGTGAGCTGTGGGATACTTGGTATTTTTATAAGAAATATCGAACTTGTTTTTCTTGTAAAAAAATTAAAGCGTTCGTTCCAGAAGTTGACAGTTTCGTGAATTGCTTTTGACTGTTGCATAGTTACCACGTTTGAGTAATTTCACAGAATGGTTTCCTAATTCGCTGAATTGAGCTACAAACAATTTTTTTTTTTATTTTTTATCGATGGAGAACCTAATTATAAGACACTTTGTCTCGTATCATATGCCAAAAAAAGTTAAAACTTTTTTTATAAATCATTTTGAAAGTCACTGAAAACATGAAAATTCGAATCGAAATACAAAAATTTTTGATGACATACTGTATTTCTATTCGAATTTTCGTGTTTTTAGTTACTTTCAAAATGATTTATAAAAAAAGTTTTAACTTTTTTCGGCATATGATACGAGACAAAGTGTCTTATAATTAGGTTCTCCATCGATAAAAAATAAAAAAAAAATTTGTTTGTAACTCAATTGGTCCATACCGATTTTAGCCGCCTTTCAGAGCTAGGCTGAATTTATACTGAACACATCCAACGATCAAATACTTTTGATCAAATGATCAAATAAAAGACTCGTGCTTGCGGCAATATGTCGATAACAGATGGCTATTGCTCAAAACAAACGAGGCATTGAAAACGTGTTTTGGTCCTAGTTTTCATTGACAGATGCAGCAATCGAGATTTTTAATAGAAAAAGTTCTAACTTCATTTGACAGTTTCGAAAATTTCGTCATGAAAAATAGGACCAAAACACGTTTTCAATGCCTCGTTTGTTTTGAGCATATAGCTATAGAATACAATTATGACCCTCATCTGACTTGTGTTCACATTTTTTTTCAATTTACTAACGTTTTGACAAAAATTTGCTACAGTATAACACAAAGTTAGCCCCATAGAGGTAGACTACCTGGAGGAATTATGACCCGAAATTCATTGAAAAATTATATCACACACACCACTAACACGAAACGTAAACTTTGCTTTGCTTTTGACGTTATGAGTCCCTTTGCTTTTGACATTCAGTGTCCCTTTTAACTGTCTGTACACGGAGCTGTCACACACACATTTGAATATATGATTTTTCATTTTAATTTGCCAGTTTGTTCTATTGAGAGGGCCGCTTTAGCCCCACCCAAACAGTAATGGAAATGAAAAATTATATTTTCGTAGTCATTCATTACATTAAAAAAAAGAAAATATTGCTCCGAACTAGGTCCCACCTTTTGGGCGGGCACTGACTGACACTTTTCTAAATGTATGTTTGACGTATTCAAAAAACTTGTCACATTTAAGAGTGATATCGCCAAATCTTCAGGTGATTGGGAAACAAGCGGTCTCCGATTTTAATGAGTGATAGCTCGTTGGATTCGTCTTTCAATTCTAGGAAACACGTGTTTTTCACTTTTTCTTAAAAAAATTTGTTTTCTGTGAAAAGCGCTCAAAAGTGAAGACATGCCAGAGGGTACCGAAAACCGTTTTTGGGCAATAACTCAAGAAAAAATTATTTTAAATGGTTGTAATGTTGTACGATTGTCGGCCTTGAAAAGACCTACAGGTAGAGTATACGCACCGCTGGAAAACCGTTTGCTCCCACTTGATCGTATCGTTTTTCCAAACTCCTGTCGCGTAGCAAATATTGGTCCAATTGAAAAACTAATTACTGTTCCGGACTCCTGAGGTCATTTGATATACGCTAACACTTTATTTGACTAAAATCCTCCGAGAAAAATTTAATAATTTTTCACAAGAATTACTAACACTGGATATGTTGTAACGACCTATATTCGAGTCAAAGTGAAGCGTATACGGTAAGGGAATAGTAGACGATACAAAATTTTTCGCGTAGAACCGTTCCAGACGCTGTTCTGGCAGTTGGGCCCTCAGACAGAAGGAAAAAATCTACATTTTGGCACCAACTTTTTTTTCAAGACTTCTGTAGGCTTGCAGCCTAAAAGTACTGGATTCATTTATATGTGCAACGATAGTGGGTGAGGCCAGCTACAACACCCCATACTCAGCTCCGTGGTACATCGAAGCTGCAGAAAAGGCGGACTCTCCGAACATTCACTATATTTCTAGTCATAACTCTAGTGGATCAACTAGCACCAAGCGGTGCGTATACTCCACCTGTAGGTCTTTTCAAGGCCGACAATCGTACAACATTACAACCATTTAAAATAATTTTTTCTTGAGTTATTGCCGAAAAACTCTTTTCGGTACCCTCTGGCATGTCTTCACTTTTGAGCGCTTTTCACAGAAAACAAATTTTTTTAAGAAAAAGTGAAAGACACGTGTTTCCTAGAATTGAAAGACGAATCCAACGAGCTATCACTCATTAAAATCGGAGACCGCTTGTTTCCAAAGTTAAAAAAATCACCTGAAGTTTTGGCGATATCACTCTTAATACATAAAATGACCCCACGCAAATGACAGTAAAATTTGACATCGAGCGTAAGGTGGAATTTTTGACCGCTTCTTGAGCTCAATTTTCCCATCTTAGCCCATCTTCGAACTTAGATTCGGGATTTTAATTCCACGTATTTGAAAAAAAGAATCATCCAAATTGGTTAAAAATTACTCAAGTTATCGTGCCCTCAACGATTTTTTGTTACCCACATTTAACGTTTTTCATAGCATTTCATACATTTTCAATCACAGTGAACCTTTTTGTTACCCACATTTTTCGGTATTTTCTGGTGTAAGACCCTGACTTTCAGTCAAGGGAATAAACATGAACTCGCAAATTCGACAAAGATGTTATTCAGAAATCTTAAGCTACATTTGAATAATTTAACAAGACTATGGTCTAGTTCATCTTACGTAAGACAGATGTAATTGCAAATAAATGAATCGAAAGACGAGAAAGTGCATAAATGAATGCCATCAATATCCAATTATCTTCATTAAATCTGTGACGAAAACTTAATTAATTTAATTCAACGTTATTTGTAAACTGTTAACTCAACTTAAATAACAGACTATTACAAGTAGGTCTTTCAAACAGGATCTACATTTGAGTAGGTCTTTTCCTGAAATTTTCTCTAATTTCCTTGACTTCATGAATTCATTGAATTCATGGAATTTTCTACCTGACATTCTGAGAAATATAAATTTACGTTGAATTGAAAATTTATTGGAAAAAGAAATTAATCACTTTTGTATGTACCTTTTGAGGAACATTCGTGTTTTTTCTCGTCCGCACGACCCAAGGGACCTTTGCTACCAAAATCCGAATTTATAATTGACAACTTAAGTGTGACAGATTGTTATAGAGCGTGATAACGTTTCCGCGATTTTTAAGTGACAAAAAAACGTGGAACGATTGCTGGCACAGGTTTGTGACGACGGTAAAAATGTTGATACGTTTGATTTTCTGAGCAAGACGGAGGCTTGTTCTTGTGTGATTTTTGACTTCGCCTTTGCCTCGGATCAACAAACTGTATATGAGAAGTAATCTTTCTGTCACGTAACCCCATAAAAACATGGCCGCATCAGTTCTTTTATTTAACCTGTCACAGTCGGCAAGCAAAGTAACAGTTTTATTATATGATCTATTACTTCATTCGATTGAAGATTTTCATAGATTGATTTCAGAAATCTTTTACTTCATTTGTTTTGAACATGCTTTTTGCTATATCAGACCTACTTAATCGAAGCTTGTCGTTTATTATTACTGGCGTTGTCGATAACAGATGACAGCCGTCTGTACAAGGTTAATTGAAAGTTTAATCAGTTAGCAAATAATGTCAGTCACTTTCAACCGAATAAGAAATCATTTTATTTTTGTCCAAGCTATCGAGTTATTCCTGGGCTGGTAAAATCAAAAATGTGCTAAACAGCAACAATAAAATTTGTTCTAAGTTACACCCCTGTGTGTATTGAATGGTATAGTTATTATACGAATTCAATTCGTTTACCCAAACCATATCCTTTGCAATAGAATTAGAACATCCTTTGAAGAACTTAAGTTTATCAAAACTTGCTTACAGTTACTTGGCTTTCAATAGCATTACTCTCTCATTTCATTCAATCATTAAATTGGAGTCGCATGCACTACCATGATAACACTATATTTTCTATTATAACGAGCAAATTTCTCTCATATCCACTATACAGGTACCAACTATACAATTCCATCGACTTCACAACACTATGGATTGTATAAGAGGCATTCGACAAATACATCACTCTTCTTATACCACTCGTCTCATTCTTAAAAGTTTTGCGAAGCGTTATTGAATTGATAAATTGCTACTTTATTGTAGCTTTTAGAAAATTGTGTATATTTCGAGTTTTGTCACTTCTCGATGTTTATTTTATGTGAAAAAGCAGTTTATTTAAGATGAGTTGTTGTGTTAGCATTTTCTAGTTTGTTTTTTATTTTAGTTCAATTGAATCATAACTCAATGTTAAATGAAACATTATTCAAGCTGTTGTGACGACGACAGTGCCATTTCTATACAGAGAATCTTGTAATAAATTGCTAGGTGTAAGTTGCAATAACAGATACCACCCAATGCAATTAAAATATCATTAAAATATTGGAACATTGTCCCGAAGAATGATTTCAGGAAGTCGTTCTTCTTCTTACAAATTGTAGTTTGTTTCAACAGTTTCGAATAGATGTTTCGCAACTGTTCCGTATTTGCAGCGTACACTTGCACTTAAATCTAAGATGAAGTGAATTCAATAAAATTAATATCATGGGCGCGCGTTAGCATAGCGCCCGTGACGCAAGTCCTATTACTAGAAAAAATTTCAAAAAATTTTTTTTGTCGTAGACTGCAGAACCATACATACAGCAAATATTGAAGTTCTACAATTCAAAGACAAATGACTCCAAATTACAATTAAAAAAACTAGGCGTCCGTACGAGTTCAACGAGCTATCAACGTTCTTGCAGTACTTTAAACGAAATGAAAAAATCCTACGTTACTTTGTTAGTCCGTCCGTCCGTCCGTGTTTCCTATCTTCTAAAGTCTTCTTTAGATTTTGTTGAAATTTTGGGAGTAGATTCTAGTCGTCATTCTAAGACATTCCAGAAAAAAAAATTTGGCCTCGTTTCGGAGCTAGGGCTCCTCGAAGTTCCCATATAGGCCCCATATAAGAACACCTTTAAGTGTGTGTGTGTGGATGGGTATGGTAGAACAAATTTGTTCGCTTTTGGTATTTGGTAAGCTCTGCTCGCCTCAATTTTTTTTCCTAAATTTAGTATTTTTTAAATTTTTAAATTTTTTAAATTTTTAAATTTTTTAAATTTTTAAATTTTTCAAAATTTTTTAAATTTTTTAAATTTTTCAAAATTTTTTAAATTTTTCAAAATTTTTTAAATTTTTTAAATTTTTCAAAATTTTTCAAAATTTTTTAAATTGTTCTAAAGTTTTCAAATTTTTTAAAATTTTTCAAATTTTTTTAAATTTTTCAATTTTTTTTAAATTTTTTAAATTTTTCAAATTTTTTAAATTTTTTTAAATTTTTTAAATTTTTTCAAATTTTTCAAATTTTTCAAATTTTTCAAATTTTTCAAATTTTTTTAAATTTTTCAATTTTTTTAAATTTTTCAAATTTTTCAAATTTTCTAATTTTTTTTAAATTTTTCAAAATTTTTCGAATTTTTTTAAAATTTTTCACATTTTTTCAATTTTTTAAATTTTTCAAATTTTTCAAATTTTTCAAATTTTTCAAATTTTTCAAATTTTTTCAAATTTTTTCAATCTACTAATTCTTCCAAAAGAACTGATATCAGTAAAAAACACTCAAAAGAGTAAAAGTGACGCAAGTCACTGTGCATACTTCCAAAACAACTGATATCGCTGGAGGTGACGCATTCTGCGCTTGTACGCAAAAACTGTAAGAGCAAAAATTTGACCAAAGAAATTCTAGAAACAAAATTTTACCAAAAAAATTTTGCGTCACAAGTGGCAGATGTTGAGGAAAGTACTTTGAAGAAATTTTTTAAAATAGGCAAGAATATGTCCTAATACGTCCGAACCATCTGCCACTTTGTGACGCAAAATTTTTTTGGTAAAATTTTGTTTCTAGAATTTCTTTGGTCAAATTTTTGCTCTTACAGTTTTTGCGTACAAGCGCAGAATGCGTCACCTCCAGCGATATCAGTTGTTTTGGAAGTATGCACAGTGACTTGCGTCACTTTTACTCTTTTGAGTGTTTTTTACTGATATCAGTTCTTTTGGAAGAATTAGTAGATTGAAAAAATTTGAAAAAATTTGAAAAATTTGAAAAATTTGAAAAATTGAAAAAATGTGAAAAATTTTAAAAAAATTCGAAAATTTTTTCAAATTTTCTAAATTTTTTTAAATTTTTCAAAATTTTTCGAATTTTTTTACAATTTTTCACATTTTTTCAATTTTTTAAATTTTTCAAATTTTTCAAATTTTTCAAATTTTTCAAATTTTTCAAATTTTTTCAAATTTTTCAATCTACTAATTCTTCCAAAAGAACTGATATCAGTAAAAAACACTCAAAAGAGTAAAAGTGACGCAAGTCACTGTGCATACTTCCAAAACAACTGATATCGCTGGAGGTGACGCATTCTGCGCTTGTACGCAAAAACTGTAAGAGCAAAAATTTGACCAAAGAAATTCTAGAAACAAAATTTTACCAAAAAAATTTTGCGTCACAAGTGGCAGATGTTGAGGAAAGTACTTTGAAGAAATTTTTTAAAATAGGCAAGAATATGTCCTAATACGTCCGAACCATCTGCCACTTTGTGACGCAAAATTTTTTTTGGTAAAATTTTGTTTCTAGAATTTCTTTGGTCAAATTTTTGCTGTTACAGTTTTTGCGTACAAGCGCAGAATGCGTCACCTCCAGCGATATCAGTTGTTTTGGAAGTATGCACAGGGACTTGCGTCACTTTTACTCTTTTGAGTGTTTTTGACTGATTTTTAAATCTCTGTCACGTATTATAAACCAGCCCGCTGTAGAACTACCTTACCACACTTTTTAACAGGGGACATGAATAATATACGCGTCGCAAGGTTCGATTTTTTTTTAAGTGGTTTCGGCTTCTAAAGTCGAATACCTTTCTAGTCACAGTAAAAAAGGCCACTGGAAAATTTCAGTTGACTGTTTTTTAAAAGAATACCGCATACAAAAAAAAATAATCTCGCTTCGCTCTCGGTCAATATTCCCCTTAAACTGGTATTATACTCCTTTATTAACAACGCGACGTGCCAGCAAGTTGCATTTAGATTTAAGAAACTAGTAATTCTTTAAAAATGTAAATATTTTCCGACCTTCGAATAACTCTGATATTTTAAGTGCATCTATGTAAGATCTCGTAAATGGGAGGGAGGCAAGGTCAACTTTAGCGATGATACAGACTACTTAGACAATCTTTTAAAGGTGTGTTTTAGCTACGACTTTAAATTGCGGGTGTTTTTGACTATAGTATGACTATTTGTATGAGAGAACACCAAGTGTTCGCTATGAGAACATGGACTTTTGCGCGTAGGATAAAATTCTAACGTATGATTTCTGACCCATGCCAGTGAGTCTGATAAAAGGGATCGATCGAATTGATCCGGATTTCGCTTATTTTGTCTAGCTGTGAATAGCACAATGAACTTACCCATGTGATATCAAAACGAAAATAAGAATTAACTCACAGGTCAACGACAAACTAATGATATCACAGACGACGATAAGCATAATTATGTTGGTCGTCGTTTATCCTTGTGTTCTGTACACCGAAGACAGTAAAACGGTAAAGCAATGAACATAACACTTATAATACACACTGTACTTTGGTTATACGGAACGATGTCAGGGTTGCAATTGTTTTCAAGCACTCCTATGAATATTTCTAATTCAAAACAAAGGAAAATGATAGTGAGCTATACTTATGGATTCGGCCGCTATTCTCGGTGAAATGTTGTGAAGAGGCTGCTTGTTATATATGCTTTGAATACAGGCAAAGTAACAATCTGTTGGGCAGCTGTCATTAGAAAAACTTTTGCTCGAAGATTTTCGAAGATTTTTTCATTGTTGTCAGCAGTGTCAGCAGTGTCAGCAGATTCAGATTTTCAGTTTAGGACTACTAGGACAATGTACATTAAGCGTTCATTTTTAGCCCCGTACGAAGTACAAAGGGGCTTATAGGATTACGATGCCGTGTGTAATTGATGGAATTCGAAGCAGACGGTAAGGGCAAAGTGTTTGCCTATGTTCATAGATAACGAATCTGCAATAAAAATTTTGTCTGTCCGTCTGTCCGTCTGTCACGTCAATATCTTGAGTAAATCAAATCCGATTTCAAAAATTTTTCCTGAAAGATAGTCGAAATAGTGAGGCTAAGTTCGAAGATGGGCATATTCGGGTCGGCCCTTCGTGAGTTAGGGCCACCTAAGTGATTTAAGGTCTTTTGGTGATATTTATGGCAAAATAAACGATGGAAATGTAAATGACACAGCAAATGATAGGTATTGTCAATACCAATCCAGGAAAAAAAAGTTTTTTAAAATCGGGTGAGTGGACCGTGAGTTAGGGCCTTAGAAGTGAAATGTTACTAGGGCCCTATGTGTATTTTACATAGAACTCGAGTAAATTTCATTCGTTTTTCGTAATTTTTGTTTGATTTGGAAGGTAATCGAATGCCGAATAGAATGTTGTTGAAAAAAAATTAAATTTGGGTCCTTGGACTAAGGCCACTACTAGGGCCCTATGTGTATTTTACATAGAACTCGAGTAAATTTCATTCGTTTTTCGTAATTTTTGTTTCATTTGGAAGGTAATCAAAGGCCGAATAGAATGTTGTTGAAAAAAAATTAAATTTGGGTCCTCGGACTAAGGCCGATACTAGGGCCCTATGTGTATTTTACATATAACTCGAGCAAATTTCATTCGTTTTTCGTAATTTTTGTTTCATTTGGAAGGTAATCAAAGGCCGAATAGAATGTTGTTGAAAAAAAATTAAATTTGGGTCCTTGGCCTAAGGCCCTTACTAGGGCCCTATGTGTATTTTACATATAACTCGAGCAAATTTCATCCGTTTTTCGTAATTTTTGTTTCATTTGGAAGGTAATCAAAGGCCGAATAGAATGTAGTTGAAAAAAATTTTAAATTTGGGTCCTCGGACTGAGGCCGATACTAGGCCCTTCAAAAAACTAAAATTTTAGGGCGATTTGAAATTTTTGTTTTATTTGAAAGGAACGTCGTACGGGGCTTCGTAATTGCGCTATGCGCAATTTGTAAGATGGACATATTACATTCCATAATAATTTTACTTTAACTACATTAACCGGCGCAATAGGCTTACGGTCAAAGTAGGGTGACAGACGCACTAGGGTCACGTACGTAATAGATATACGGGTTTGTACGGGGCTCAGTCGGAGCAAACGCTCCGACTGTTCTGATGGCTCGTTTTAGGTTCAAGGAGATAGTACGAACAAGCAGCTGAAGTAATCATCTTTTAATTAGGTGACGAAAATCGAGTTTTAATGTTGAAAACGTTGTGATGTAATTACAGTTTTCGAAAATCTTAGACCGATCACAGTCAGTCAAAGTGCACCTAATTACTTTTTCTTCTCGACCATTTCCATTTCCATGTAATTTCACAAACTTACAAACGGTGTAAGATCTTATACCTGATAAAACATTTGTTCACGATTGGTCTGGCTGAAACTATATCTACTAACACAGTCATTTCAAGTTCATTACATTTGAATAAAATCGACGAAACCATTGAAATGCGATAAAGCCGATAACAAACAAGGGAAATCTTCATCCCGAACTCGTAAATGAAATAATCGAAACGAAATATTACACCGAAGAAGACCATACCAATCAATTCAATTCCATTATATCAGATAACGTGAAACGGCTCTCTAACCTTCTAACGAGTACAATTGTGTAACGAAAGGGATGATAATTCGAATACTCAGACAAATTACATTGAATTCAGAATTCACATCTCCTGGGTATACATGAAAATTGTAACCGTTTCACTTTCCATAACATAACCAAAAGTTCACATAAAGACAAAGACTTAGCCGTTACAATAAATTATTATAAAATGCAATGCATCGAATAATGGAAAGCGAACCATTTACTACCATATAAAAAAAAGGAAAACCATATCTACCTCAGGTCCTATGATGTTTCGTAAAACTGTTTGCATGGGAAGGAAAATCTCTTGTCTTTTACTCTTTTTATGCTGACATTGCGTTCAAAATATCACCCTTGAGAAATATTTTGAAAAGGTATAAAGGACCCGTCCCACATAAACAAGAAGAATTAAAGAACAAGACACACAGACGAATATACAGAGCATATAAACAATTGTTACAACAGTATTGCTCTCGCTTTTATAAGTAGAAATGACAGGACTAAAATAAATTGCTGAGGATTAATTAAATGTTAATTTCATGAATAGTAAGCAATATTTTAGCTGATTGTAATGGATCGTACACCCATAATACAATATAAATAGATACATATAAATACACATAGCGATATATATATATGTGAACATCATCTTATTGAATTCAATTGTAGAAATGTGTTTAGTTTCAACCGAAAAAGGAACACAATTTTCGTCGTATATACACCCATTCATATCTATAATGTACATCAACATCGCTCTTCTCTGCCAATTTCTTATATTTACGTAATCATGTCCGGAGCGATAGCGGAGGACTTGACGCAGTCTAACTTCCAAAAAAAGAACGAAGAAAATTTTTTGAGACGCGGCAACTATATATAGGCGAGAATTTAAGTTTCTTTCCTTTGGCCTGTATCACCACAAATCCTATTCTATCTTATTCGCGCTTCAAATACGAGCAAAACGAGCTATCACTCGACTATGTAACTTTAAAATTGCCGGAGATACATCGTTTTGAAGTTGGTCATTTTGATAGAAAATGCACCAAATTAACGTTTTCCAAACAATCAAAATCTTTCAACTTACTCTGTATGTTTCTATCTGTCTATCTGTCTATCTGTCTATCTATCGACGGTCGATCTCGGAAACTAGTCAGCCAATCTCCATGAAATTTTGCAGGAACCTCGGGGTGGGCATAAAAATGAAAATGTGATACGCCACTACCCCAGGAAAAACCAGAATTTTGTTTTGTTGGCCTCGAAGTGGTTTCTGAGTGTGGTTTTCGAGGGTCGGGAACGCGTTTTCAGCTGTAGCTCAGCTGTATTGAAACCTGCAGGGGCGTGTGACCCATCAAATGAAAGGTATTCGCCACACGAATCGAACAAAAAAATAATTAGAAAAATTGGTGCAGATTTGGTTGAGCTAGAGTGGTCAGAGTGACCAAATTTTGAGCTACTCGAGCGTAGGATGAAAGGACTAATATTTTTTGGCTTATGAGAGATAGAGATTTACTTTCTTCGGCAAAGTCTCAGAGTTTTACGAGTAGAACACATTGGCATATGTGAAAAATGTCGAAAGTTGGAAATGGGTGGGTCAATTATGTTTTTAGAGGTATTTCTTGAATGGTGGCAGATAGAGAGTTACTTTCTTCGGCAAATTTTCGATTTTCGTCAAATTTTCGAATTTCGTCAAATTTCGTCAAATTTTCGAATTTCGTCAAATTTTGGAATTTCGTTAAATTTCGTCAAATTTTCGAATTTCGTCAAATTTCGTCAAATTTTCGAATTTCGTCAAATTTTCGAATTTCGTCAAATTTTCGATTTTCGTAAAATTTTTGAATTAAAACTGTAAACTGTTATAAAAAGCAGTGTTGATTACACTTCTAAAACGACTGATATCCCAACAAAAATCTCTTCGAGAAAAGTGTGACGCAGTCTTTGAAATACAATTTCTAAAATGAATGATATCGCTAGAGTTGACGCTTTCAGCCCAATTACCCAATCACCCAATTAACTGGAAACAACCAAAATTTTACCAAAAAAATCTGCGTCGCATGCGGCAGATAAATTTTCTTGCTGGTCTGTTCCTGAACATTTGCCACTTTGCGACGCAGATTTTTTTGGTAAAATTTTGGTTGTTTCCAGTTAATTGGGTGTAAAATTTAATTTTTGCGTAACGAAGCTGAAAGCGTCAACTCTAGCGATATCATTCATTTTAGAAATTGTATTTCAAAGACTGCGTCACACTTTTCTCGAAGAGATTTTTGTTGGGATATATATCTGTTATAGATCATGGCTTCGTTTGATTGTAGCATTTTGTCAGACAACACACATTAATTTCGATATTTAAATTAAATAAAACATTTTCCAAACACACAACCCCTAAATTATCATTGCATGATTCGTATGGAAAGATAATGTTCCTCAAAATTGTATATAAATTCATTGACATCCGAAATACCTTGTCTTTTGGTGGGAGATTGCTGGAGTTTCGGGATAGTATTGGTATGCTGGTGAATCTTGAATATAATATTATTTAGATCAACATTGGGATTTGCCTCTATCGTGTACAATGCATGGTATATATAAATATATATATAAATCGTCGAATACATATTTTGGTATATATGGTGCTTTATTGTGTATATATCGATTTTATTCAATTTAGGTTTACTTCATTTGATTTAACATGGGATAATCTGAAATTGAAAAAGAAAAAAAATTTCGTCGCTTTTTGTAGTGGTTAGATTTTAATATAGTTTTCAGATGCAGATATCTTCAATAAAATTCAATTATGTGCCTCGGATAATAATACTTAAGATATAGTTGGAGAAAATTTTCAATCGTTTATTTTCTCCGGCTTTGGATGGGATGGGAGGATATCAAACACAAATTGATTATAGCAAATGAATTTTCCATTTTAAAGTGATTAGTGTAATCGTTTGTTTTTTTCTTTACATTTTTTGATGAATCGAACTTTCACTTTGGATTGTACATTCGAACAGAATTAATTGAAATCGTTTTCTCGGCGGCTTACGATAAACAATTTGGGTTACGGAGGATTTGTAGTTTATTGAATCCCGATTTAATCTATCCGAAAGGATAGAAGTTAAGCGACTGGTTGACAAATTTTTGTACATTTTTTCTTTCAAAAAGCCTGGTGATGGGTTGTACAGAATTGTCTACTGATTTTCGACTCTCGTGGACAGTTTTTAGCCGAAGTACAAAGGGGCTTATAGGATTACGATGCCGTGTGTAATTGATGGAATTCGAAGCAGACGGTAAGGGCAAAGTGTTTTCCTATGTTCATAGATGACGAATCCGCAATAAAAATTTTGTCTGTCCGTCTGTCCGTCACGTCGATATCTTGAGTAAATCAAATTTTAAAAAAAAATTTTCCCTGAAAGATAGTCAAAATAGTGAGGCTAAGTTCGAAGATGGGCATATTTAGGTCGGCCCTTCGTGAGTTAGGGCCGCCTAAGTGCTTTAAGGTCTTTTGGGGATACGTTGGAAATGTAAATGAAACGGCAAAAGATAGGTTATGTTGATACCGATCCAGGAAAAAAAAAGTTTATTAAAATCGGATGAATGGCCCGTGAGTTAGGGCCCTAGAAGTGAAAGGCTACTCGGCCCTAAGTGTATTTTGCATATAACTCGAGTAAATTTCATCCTTTTTTCGTGATTTTTGTTTCATTTGAAAGGTAATTGAATACCGAATAGAATGTGGTGAGAAAAATGTTTGAAATTTGGGGCCTTGGACTGAGGCCGCTCCTCGGCCCTAAGTGTATTTTGCATATAAATCGAGTAAATCTCATCCAATTTTGCTAATTTTTGTCTTATATGAAAGGTAATTGAATACCGAATAGAATGTGGTGAGAAAAATGTTTGAAAATTAGGTCCTTGGACTGAGGCCGCTCCTCGGCCCTAAGTGTATTTTGCATATAACTCGAGTAAATTGCATCCGTTTTTCCTAATTTTTGTTTCATTTAAAAGGTAATTGAACATCGAATAGAATGTTGTTGAAAAAAAATTTAAAATTTGGGTCCTTGGACTAAGGCCTCTCCACGGCCCTAAGTGTATTTTGCATATAACTCGAGTAAATTTGATCCGATTTTCCTAATTTTTGTTTCATTTGAAAAGTAATCGAACGAGGAATAGAATGTTGTTGAGAAAAAAAATAAATTTGGGTCCTTGGACTAAGCCCGCTACACGGCCCTAAGTGTATTTTGCATATATCTCGAGTAAATTTCGTCCGATTTTCCTAATTTTTGTTTCATTTGGAAGGTAATCGAAGGCCGAATATAATGATGTTGAAAAAAAAATTAAATTTGGGTCGTTGGACTAAGGCCGTAACTAGGCCTTAGGCCTCTCAATAAATTAAAATTTTAGGTCAACTTGAAATTTGTGTTACATTTGAAAGGAACGTCGTACGGGGCTTCGTAATTGCGCAATTTGTAAGATGTACACATTTCATAATAATTTGACTTCAACTAGGGTGACAGACGCACTAGGGTCACGTGCGCAATAGATGTACGGGTTCGTACGGGGCTCAGTCGCAGCAAACGCTCCGACTGTTCTGACGGCTCGTTTTTTTTTAAATATTCGATTTCAGGTTGCATTTTTTAAAGCTAGACTTTCGTGTAGTCGGCCGACAACAAGGTCTATCATTGGTAAATTTTACCGAGATTTACTGAAATTTAGCGAGACATAAACATTTCGGTAAAGTTCAGTAAATTTCGGTAGATTCGCTAAACAAATTCGCCCTGACACACAATGCGATTTATATCGTCTGATGGGTTGTGGTTGATTACTACTCCTAAGACATTTGGGTGCTTTCTGAGAAACAAAAAAAATAGAGTTGAATAGGACAATTTACGACCTTTCGAGTTACATAGAAGCGTTTATTTGCTGTAGAAGCATCCTAAATCAAAGTCCAGTTCACACTCACTTGCAATTTTTTTAATTTCCTGAACACATTGCGAAGTAAATTCATATCAATTTTTGGTTTCTCTGACAACACCCAAAATCTAGTTCGCATATATTTCCGAAATCACTCGCACTTGCAAAACGCAAGATAACTGAAGTGAGAAGTTCCCACCCATTTTCAATATTACGAAGATTAAAAAAAAAAGATTCATCTACTCTTAATTCATTGCGCTGCATCCTGCATCACATACACCCACAGCATATTATATCACATTTCAAATTAGTGATAAAACAGGTTTAAAAAAAAATCTGTTTCTAAGTAAAATGTGAGACTCATTTTTAATTATAGTTTGATTGACATCGGTCAACGACATTATTTATTTTGATTATAATTTCGACTTTTCCAAAATAAATAGTGGACGAAGAACAGAACTCAAATTTCGCTACATGAATCATGAAATGTTATACATCGTTGGAAGCTCTGAAACCGTAACTTCAATTCGCGATCAGATAGACAATAGACTATATATTGCTATTCTGGCAGAATAAATAGCTATTTATAGCCGCGGTTTTTAATGCTGCTGTGAAACATACAGTGACTTTGAGGAAAATTTTCCCAATTTTTATGTTGTCCCCAATTTTTCCTATTTTCCTTACATGACATAAAATAAAATCAATCTTACTTTTCGTTAAAATCACAAATATTGAAGAATTAACCGGCATCGGGGAATCTGTCACACACGATCATAGTATGGGCCCTGTTACTACATGTAACGAAAAGCCATGACTGTGCCAGATTCGCCCCTTAGAGGTGAACTGGTACACCATCAATTTGTATGACGTGCCAGATTACCCTACGCCCAATGTCTCACAAAGTACATAGAATTGTTTATTTGATACACTGTTCGACTTAAGGTCAGAAACTAGGCATGTTCACTGAAAAATGTCATCAATCGATGATAAAATTTCCAAATAATCGATACTATATCAATCGAATGTTTTATCGATAATCGATGAATATCGGCTGATAATCGAATTCTCAGTCACTTTTTATCGATTTATCAGTCGATATTTACCGATTATCGGTCGATATTTACCGATTATCAGTCGATATTTACCGATTATCAGTCGATATTTATCGGTTATCGATAAAACATTCGATTGATATTGATTTTTTGAAAATATCGATAATCGATTCTAAGGAAATAATCGATATTTTATCAATTGAATGAATTATCGAACATGCCTATCAGAAACTAATTTGGAAAAAAAATAAAGAAAATTTTGAAAATTAAAGAAAATTGGAAAAAAATTTAAATTTGGAAAAATTAAGAAAAACAGAACACGCAAAAAAAGGAAATTTCGGATGTACGTTCAAGACGTACAAAATCTACATTTTAGACGTACATTCTACGTACTAGACGTAGTGATGTACGCATAAAACGAAAAATGTACAGATAATACGTTAAATGTACTGATAACTCAACCATTGGTCTCATCGTCGAAATGTACGTTTTAGCCGTAGCATGATTTACGTTTAAGACGTAGGATGGTGTACATGTAAGACGTACAATAATATTATGTTTGGTGTTGATGTCAAAAGTTATATCTGAATTGTTTCACAAATTATTTAAAAGGACAATTCGATTTAAATATTCATTTCAATTAATTGTTGTATTGTCGTATTGCTCGTTTGGTTTCTAAGCTGTTGGATTGCTTTGAAACGACCAATGTTTTAAAAAAATTCGACGTAAAGATGTAACGCGATTTTAACGTTCATTTTAATATTACCGCGGAAAATCAATTTCTTGCCAATAGAACCATGAGAGTTCATCCAAGAAAAAGAGGTTCTTATAATGCGTAGGAAATGGAATTCTATTATTTAATTTTATCACGCGTATTTAATTTTGAACTCTGGCCTTTGATGAGACCATTATACTTTCACAAGTTTCTGATCGGATTCGGAGTTGCCATTGCCAATCAACAAGCCCAAATCCGACATCTAAAAAAAGTGATGATTGAATTCCGACTTGACAAATGGATGCGTTGCGGCTAAAAAATCGGATCTATTTTTGATTAAAACCTTCAATCTCTTGGAGCCTAAAAAAATATAATTACTGCAACAACATCCGACCTTAACAACTCTAACTTACTCGAAAATTTCAGAACAAGAATACATATTTGGATTCGGTCTCACCAGTCATTATATTGGCTTAAAAGTACTCAGATTTTCTAGCTCAATAGGTTTGTTCCAAATAACTGTAAACGCGAACTTTGACAACCCGAACCACGACGATTTCATCCATAGACGACATAACCTTGGCTTTTCGCTGAAATTTTAAGGCCCCGTATATATAGTGACAGCTCATTTTTCATGAGCAATTGTTTAGGTTCTGTTGTCTATGGATGAAATTTGACAATTCGTATGGCCTTGGAACAGATCTATAGCTACAATTGCATAATAAAATGTACAAATCTACCGAGAATCCTATGATCATGTGTTCTAGATGAACTGTACATTATATTTTTAAAGGAACATGTGGCGAAAATTTCATAAATTATCAATAATAATTATTTTTTAAAGTTTGAAAACTCGACTTCTTTTGGGAGCCTGAAATTCAATGTTTAATCATCAGAAAATATTTGCCTGAATGTTGCTAAACTCAACTCAATTTAAGTTTGCAATTGGTTAGCATTCTACAATTTTAATTGTTCCACAGCGTTCCACATGTTGTCAACAAAAGAAGCGTAAAGAGTGTCGTTTCACTCACAAACGTGTGGAATTGAAGAAGCGTAAAGGCAAACGCTACTTCTATGTGGTGGAACACGCGTGGAACAAATAAAACGAAAGAAACAAACGAAACCCACCAAAATTGCATTCTTATGATGAGATCAGTTTACTGCGTCTAAACTACATCCTTTTTCTACTATGTTTAAAAGGAAATGACAAACAAAAGAACTCTTCAAAGTAAACTGTTCGTAACTCAACAACTAGTTAGCTCAGTGCGAAAGTCACTGACTCAAGATCGAGAGGTCCCCAGTTCAATTCACGCCAGTGACAATATTTTTTTTATTTTTTTTTTTTCATTCGCGTTTGAGAAACCCAGCACTTTGTTTTATATAAAGTAATCGATCTCACATCTGTAAAGTGGGCAAAGGACGAAATATAGTAACATTATTTCTAGAAAAATTAAAAAAAAGCGAAATTTCCAATATACGTTTTATTCGTACATTGTACTGATAACTCAACCATTGGTCTCATCGTCGAAATGTACGTTTTACCCGTACGACTTTTTTTTTGCGTGAAGAATTGGGAAAATAGGAAAAAAGGAAAATAGGGAAAATTTTCCTCAATCTTTTCGCAATTTTCCCTATTTTTTTTTCCTATTTTCCTAAATTTTTCCCGATTTTCCCTATTTCCTCTATTTTCCTTATTTTCCCAATAATTTTCCCCAAAATAGTCCCTGGATACATATACGTATTTCCGATCGAATATCTTGATTATCGTCTCCGGTTTCTCTATATTCTGGGCTGACTTTAGTTTTTCATTGAAAATTTTCTTTAACCGGAAATATTTTTTTTCTTCTTCAAATTTAACGTAAAATCATTTCCATTGAATTAAACTCTGAGATGAAACGAAGTTTCAGTGAAATTATTAGAAAATCTGGGTGCCTTGCCCTGCCTTGTCAGGTACTCTCTTTTCTGCATTATTATGAGTGAAGCTTTCCGACAATCAACTACTTTTTTCTGAAAAAAGAAAACGTATAATCAACTTCTATTCTAAGAAAATGACGTTGAGCTTCGTACTTTTATTTGAAACTGCAGAAAGTTTAGACATTCTAGATGGGTTTCATATAATCGACATGGAAATGGATATTGTTTTATTGTGTACGTATGCAACAAGTGCATTATATTTATATCCATAATCTATCCCATCTGCACAAAAGAAAGTATTTGCAAAGAAACTTCTATTTTTATTTATAACCGGCATCAGAACATTGAACAGGTGCTGAAAATTTCCAACATCCATCAAACCTTCTCAACGCGTAATATCAACAAATCGATAATATATCTGACCCATATAATGAAGAAGAACTATTATAGAAATCGGTTACCCTTCTTACACACACCCAACATGCCCAACATCGAACATATTAATGCTTCAAAAAAAAAAAATATTTTCCCCAATAATCTCCTTATGAGTCTCTATTAAGAGTGACTTTATTACATTTCGATTTCGATATACTATTGCCCAAAAACTACATATTGTGAGCCGAGTAGAGAGAAAAAAAAAACCTTGAGACTAACCATACATTTTATTCGTATCACGTATCCATGCTACTGTGTGGCATTTAACCGTAATCAATTATTGTGATGATGTTACTTTGCCATCTTTACCATACTGGTTTGTTATGTGGCTGCCTCATATCCTCTGTGATATTGTCGATAAATATACGGGACTAAGAGGCCCAACATGCGAACGAGCTGAGATTGTGATTAATAAAATCAGTGGCAAATGCTATAAGAAATATCAATGGAAATGCGAGAAATATGTTGTAGAAGTGGGATTATTTTAGAAAGATAGATAAAAGTATGGCAAGCGACAGACACACGGAAAGGGGATGTGGGATTTTACGTCTTACATAACCGACGCTTTTATGCTTGGTCAATTATTGGGGAATTTGTAGTGACAATTTGACAATCGACAATTCAATTTTGGCTAGACGTTGGTTTTTGCGCAGAATAATTAAGGTGCTTGTCGGTGCAAACACTCACCCTGGCTATAGGTTTGTTCCAAATAACTGTAAAGGCGAACTTTGACAACCCGAACCACGACGATTTGATCCATAGACGACATAACCTTTGTTTTTTGCTGAAATTTTGAGGCGCCGTATACTTATAGTGACAGCTTTCAAAAAAATTTACGTATTGAAGCTGCTTCGCGCCTATTTCGGCAGCTCATTTTTCATGAGCAGTTGTTTAGGCTATGTTGTCGATGGATCAAATTTGACAATTGATATGGCCTTGGAACAGACCTATAGAGTTTAAAATAGACTCAATCAAACCATTTGTCAATTTTGTTCAAAATAATTGCGGCTTGTCAACTTTCGGCACCCTGGACTTTACTTAAATAGTCATGGAATGCCTCCAAATAAATTTCTAAAAATCTAGAATTCAGTTTTGGATTTTTAGAAATTTATTTGGAGGCATTCCTCGACTATTTAAGTAAAGTCCAGGGTGCCGAAAGTTGACAAGCCGCAATTATTTTGAATGTAAATTCAATACATTTCCATTACTTATCTATCCCAAAAAAATTTGCGTCGCATGTGGCAGATAAATTTTCTTGCTGGTCTGTTCCTGAACATTTGCCACTTTGCGACGCAGATTTTTTTGGTAAAATTTTGGTTGTTTCCAGTCAAATTTTTTTTTGTAAAAATTATTTGGCAGATGATGAGAAAAACTAAGCCAGCTTGTTTGAACTAAAATTGGGTGTAAAATTTAATTTTTGCGTAACGAAGCTGAAAGCGTCAACTCTAGCGATATCATTCATTTTAGAAATTGTACTTCAAAGACTGCGTCACACTTCTCTCGAAGATATCAGTCGTTTTAGAAGTTTTAGAACACTGCTTTTTATAACAGTTTATAACAGAAATTCGGAAATTGGTCGAAATTTAAAAATTTGACGAAATTCGAAAATTTGACGAAAATCGAAAATTTGAAAAATTCGTAATTTGACGAAAATCGAAAATTTGACGAAAATCGAAAATTTGACGAAATTCGAAATTTGACAAAAATCGAAAATTTGACGAAATTCGAAATTTGACGAAAATCGAAAATTTGACGAAAATCAAAAATTTGACGAAAATCGAAAATTTGACGAAATTCGATAATTTGACGAAAATCGAAAATTTGACGAAAATCGAAAGTAACTCTTTCTGCCACCATTCAAGAAATACCTCTAAAAACATAATTGACCCACCCATTTCCAACTTTCGACATTTTTCACATATGCCCCTCTGTTCTACTCGTAAAACTCTGAGACTTTGCCGAAGAAAGTAATTCTCTATCTCTCATAACCCAAAAAAATATTACTCCTTTCATCCTACGCTCGAGTAGCTCAAAATTTGGTCACTCTAATCACTCTAGCTCAAACGAATCTGCCCGATTTTTTAAATTATTTTTTGGTTCGAATCGTGTTACGAATACTTTTCATTTGATGGGTCGCACGCCTCTGTAGGTTTCAATACAGCTAAGCTACAGCCGAAAACGCGTTCCCGACCCTCGAAAACCACACTCAGAAACCACTTCGAGGCCAATAAAACTAAATTCTGGTTTTTCCTGGGGTAATGGCGTATCACATTTTCATTTTTATGCCCACCCTGAGGTTCCTGCAAAATTTCATGGAGATTGGCTGACTAGTTTCCGAGATCGACCGTCGATAGATAGACAGATAGATAGACAGATAGACAGATAGATAGAAACATACAGAGTAAGTTGAAAGATTTTGATTGTTTGGAAAACGTTAATTTGGTGCATTTTCTATCAAAATGACCAACTTCAAAACGATGTATCTCCGGCAATTTTAAAGTTACATACTCGAGTGATAGCTCGTTTTGCTCGTATTTGAAGCGCGAATAAGATAGAATAGGATTTGTGGTGATACAGGCCAAAGGAAAGAAACTTAAATTCTCGCCTATATATAGTTGCCGCGTCTCAAAATAAAAATTTGGAACCATGGGATAAGCAAATAATGATAACATAATAACACATAGTAATGCATATTTCATATGAGCGAGGCGCCATTTACATTGGTGACCGTTGAAAAAACTCAATTTTTCAGATAAAAAGTATCAAATGGCCGATATATTCAGTACCGATATCAAAATGATTAACTGCCGATAGCGAGGTTTCTGAAAACCGATAAAAATAATCGAAAGATTCAAACGTTACTTTATCTAATAGCCTCAGCATGATTACAAAAATATCAAATTTGTTATATATCTAAGTTATATTATTTACTTACTTACTTACTTTATCGGCACTACAACCCATTAAGGGTCTTGGCCTTCTCCAACATGCTTCTCCAACCGGACCTATCCGCGGCTAACGATTACCACGATTCCCACGATTCCACAAGTAACATTCTTTACGTGTTCAAATATGTGCAGGTGAGTCGAGCTACTCACTCGAAACAGGAGAAACCACTCAATTTTACCAGAAATGCAGCTACAAATTGAGTAAGATGAAGGTGTTATTGGGAGTTTCGACGCAATGTGGAAACTTTCCATCCAAATATGTTCACATTATGTAATTCTTAATCGCGGCACTTCCTGTGAAAAAGAAATCACTAGAAAATCTTTTAAGCTACCGTGATTTGATGGAGTGCGAACCATTTTTTCATGAAATTACTTATCAGAACTGGAAATAAAAAATCGGGAATTTTATATGAATAGAATAAGATGTTTTACTCAGGTTTTTTAGACCCGTACGAAGTACTGGGGTCTTATGGGTTTACGCATACGTTTGTAACACGTCGAATTGGACTCCCTGAGTAAGGGGAAACCTATTGTGGTTGTCTAGAGATGCCAAATCCGGGGAAAAAAAATGTCCGTCTGTCCGTCTGTCCGTCTGTCCGTCTGTCTGCACGATAACTTGAGTAAAACGCATCCGATTTTGAAAATTCTTTTTTTTCCCGTTTGGTAATGTCAAAAGACAGGCTAAGTTCGAAGATGAGTGATTTTGGATCGACCCCTCCCGAGCTGTGGCCCAATAAGTGCTTTACGGTTTTTCGAAGATATCTCCGGACATTTAAACGTTAAACTTGTAAGTGATACGTCAAATAAAAGGTATTTACAATACCGATCGACAAAAAAAAAGTTTATGGAAATCGGATGACCGACTCGTGAGTTAGACCCCTTGGTGTGGAACAGGCACAGGGCGGGAAGCAGTTTTTGCTTGTAGGTCGGCCACATTTGAACATATTTCGTCTGTTTTAGCTTTATTAGATAGGTATTGACCGTACCAATCAGGGAAAAATTTTTTTATGAAATTATGTTCTCCGGAGCGTGAGCTAGGTCTCTTGGAGTGAGCTCTTATCTGGCTACTCGGAAGTACAGTGAACGTGGTGTATTTTGACAATATCTCGAGTAAATTTTGACCGAATTTCATGAATTTTTTTTTGTTTGAAAGGTATTAACGAATGTAAAGCGTCGGTACTATTTCCGGTCTCCTAACAAAATGGCTGCCGGCGGCCATATTGGATTTTAGTAAAATAGAAATATCTTGGGAAAAATGATACTTAGAGAGTTTCTGTTAACATGGAAATAATTTGTTATGTGTGTGGGGTTTCAGGGATTCCATATACGGACATCTATATATACCTATATACAGCTATATTGAGCTATATAATAGCATATTCCTCTGTGAAATGTTTATTTACAGTGAAATATAGGTAAATATAGCGGTATATAGCTGTTTAAATAGGAATTTATGAAATTTGACTTCGTACGGGGCTGTCTATATTGCCTCCGGCAATTTAGTTGTATATGATAACAAGGCAAAGAGTGGATAATGTAAGTGATTTTAAAGGGAGAATAGTTTTTCAGCAGAGAAGAAAATGAAGTAAGAGAAATGAAGAGTTTCACATTAAAGGCCTTTGATACGAATAGGAGTTTCGTACGGGTCGGCGTTAGCTATGTTTTTTTATAATGAATCGTTGAACTGAGCGGTAAATATAGTTCCCATAACAAAGCTTTTCTCGGTAATAAAAGAAGAAGTGGAAAACTGTATACCACTCAAAACAGACATTGAAATATTTAGCTTTAAAACGGTTTCTAAATTCTTATTAATACCCAATTTATATTAATAAACGAATGTCAAGATCTTTTATTCAATAAATACCCTCTTAAAGTGCCGTTTTAATGATTGATGGCTAATATAATGATTACATATTATATCTTTTGCCACCATACCATTCGACAGATTTTTTTTGTATTTATTGAAAGTAAATATTCTTCTGGAAAAATGGGTTCTTCCGGCAGATAAAGAACATGAACAAGCACACACAAAATAGAAATCTAACCGGATTTGATTGATTTGTTGTCATATTTTCGATTTTTTTTTTCATTCTTTTATGAATGAGGAAAAGATCGTGAAACAAGTTATTGCTTCATTTCATATCGAGATGTTTCATTCGTTCTCCCATATTATATTCCTTTATTCCTCTTTCTCATATAAATGAAATAATGGGATTTTTTTGTTCAAATCAATTCTGATTGTGTTAAAATTCAATAAAAATATTTTCTTTAAATATTTTCTGAATACAAAGAAAAGTTTTATTATTGCAAGACATTCTTCAGTGGATTCATTTCACATGGAACGGCGTAAATACAATTGATATTGAACAAATAAAAAAGGATGGAAAAATTTGCAAGTGTCGATGGGAGGTATGTAATCGGATGATGATGATGATGATCAGGAAGAAGTATCTACGACAAGACATTCAATACCATAAGACACCGTTTGATATTGAACTTCTTGTTATCCATCTGCTGTTATTTCTCTTCAATGACCCACATTAGGTATTTTAGAGGTGTATATGCAGTGTTCTTAATTAAGGGATTTCAAAATTGCTTCATTCTATTAAAAATCAGAAAATGATATCTGTTGTCTCAACGAAATCTAGGTATCATTTCCATTTTTTTGAAGTTTACTTCAAGTTTTTAAGGTCATTAGGAAATGACAGGACAGTTTCCCGAAAATGTATGGAAAATTTTATCACAAAAATTCACCGAAAAAATTCAAAGAAACTCACCTCTTATGCTTTCCATTGTATTCGGGCATAGTCTCTTTAGGTCGCCAAGGCATATTAGAACACTAAAACACTTTTTACTCGATGCAAAAACAAAATTATTTTTTTAGTTTTGTCGCGACAAAAACACAGAAAATATTTCGACACAACTGTGACACTCCGCTACTATAAGTACTAGAATCAATGTTTGCTGTGTTCACTTCGGCGGTAAAATATTTTCATTCAAAAAAAGTGTCGGACATTTAAAAACAATCATCAAACGGTTGACAAAGGATAGCGTATACATTCAATAATGCTCATCGACCATTTTTTAAAGCTTTACGAGAGCTCAGCGGACATTCTTTCGACGATGGGAGAGCATTTATTAAAAATTTAGCCTCTCGTAAGACTGCGCTGAGCGTAAATAAATGTTCGTTCCTCTTTAGTAAGCTAAGAAGACTTCGCGAAGTCTAATTATGCCACCTCTTTGAATAAAAATATCGGCTGAGTTCTAATAATTCTCCGCTTAAGCTCTAATAATTCTTCGCTGAGCTTTAACAAACCTCCGCTGAGCTCTAATAATTCTCCGCTCGGCTTCAGGAAGTGTCCGTTAGGCCTAAGCAAGTTGCAGGAAGGGTTAATGGAGCGAATCGGACACTCAGCAGAGATCCGCTGATGCTTATTGAGTGTTCGCTTAGCTTCATTGCCTTACTACAACGTGCTAAGGTCTGACGGCCTAGCGAGAATAATTAGAGCTCATAAGAGGTTTGACAAAGCTCAGCGGAGAATTATTAGAGCTCAGCGGAGGTTTGTTAAAGCTCATCGGAGAATTATTCGACCTCAGCCGATATTTTTGTTCAAAGAGGTGGTATAATTAGACTCAACGAAGTCTTGTTAGCTTACTGAAGAAGTGGGAGAGGTTACAATTTTAATAAATGTCTACCATCGTTGAAGTGTCGGACACTTTTTTGAATGAAAATATTTTACCGCCAAAGTGAACACAGCAAACATTCATTCTAGTCCTTATAATAGCGGAGTGTCACAGTTGTGTCGAAATATTTTCTGTGTTTTGTCGCGACAAAACAAAAAACAAAATTTTGTTTTTGCATCGAGTAAAAAGTGTTTTAGTGTTCAAATATGCCTTGGGGACCTAAAGAGACGGTGCACGAATACAATAGAAAGCATCATGGGTGAGTTTCTTTGAATCTTTTCGGTGAATTTTTGTGATAAAATTTTCCACACATTTTCGGGAAACTGTCCTGTCATTTCCCAATGACGGGCCTTAAGACAAAAAGTATGTGTGTGTGTGTGTGTGTGCTTTGGAGTGACCCACTTGTTCATTTAGTATATTTAGTCAAAGAAATGTGTCTCTCCTCGTCTTTATTGAAAATTTAGTAACCGCCATAGGCCAAATTCGAATACACGTAGTCCATCATACGAGAATGAAATATTCACAAGCTTTTAAGAATTAAGACTTTTTGTACTTAGATTTTTTTGCTGCTTTCACAAAATAGTTTTTTGATGCTCCCTCTCAATCGCTCAAAGTACCTCTAAGAAGTTTTCTTACTCGCATGGTTAAGTAATATGATGAACATTTGCTGGTACTCAATCGTCTACTGTACATAACATATCAAACTACGTCCCACCTTTTGGACGGGTCAGGTCCCTTAACTGACAATTTTTGCAATGTACTATGTGTAACATGCAAATATGGTCATGATCGTAGTTAATTTATTTAACACAGATACCAAATGTCATGTGGAATGCGTGGAACGCGAGTGCTTGGAGAAACAGCGACTGCTACGCAATTGACATCTGATTGTTTTTTTGTTGATTTGTTGGTTTTGTCGAGTGCTTTTCAATTTTAACATTTTCTTTCGCTTTGGTGTAACAAGGACTGAAACAGCTTCTAGTTTTGTCTTAAAATTGTTTCAAAGTCTTCTAAATTTTATAGGTTTCAGATGTGTTCGTATATAATAAGCCCTAGTTAGGCCGTTAAATCGTGAATTTTGCTTTGTGTTTGAGTGATTTGTTTCCGTACAGAACTCATTCTGTTCTTTTCTTTTTTTAAAGAAAAATTTAATTAAATTGATAAGACAGTAGGCAAAGTATCTAAATTGATAATTTTCCATTAATTCGTCACAACTTTTAATTCATAATTCAATCCTGAAAATTCGTCAATCTAAAAATACACTGCTCGTCCGCATTCACATCCGCAATCAACAAACGTCAAACGGTTTTCATTGTCTCATTAGATTTTTTTGTGAAAATAATGTAATTATTCGTTTAAACATAGCTGCTTGTGCGTCACTGTTGCCTCGCTTTGCTATTGCCGCAATGCGCACACTCATTGAAATTTTCTAGATTATAAGACTTTTTGGCAAAATTGGCCCAATTGCTCATGAATAAGGTATGCAAATCGTGTGACTACACTAGGCATGGGCGATAATGATAATGATTATCGATTTTTTTAATCGAAAATTATCAAAAAAAAAATTGATAATCGATAATTATTGATATTTTGATAATAAGGGATGTGACCCACCCCTAACTAAAGGTGTTATTATAAAGCTCATGAAAAGTAGTTGCTTTCGCACTAATTTATTTTACCGGAAACGGATACACATTTAAAGCAAAACGTTTCCGCTAAAACGTAATTTTTAAGATTACCGCCGTCATTTTATTTCTACTGGGTCATCTCTTCTGCAACTCACGTCCCACCAAACGACAATATTGTTGTTTGTTTACATGATTGGTCATACATTTTTTTTCATAATTTTGGTTGCTTCGACGAATATTTTAAGTCAACCGATAAGTGAACTGTTAAAAACAACACAAGAAGCACATTTACTCACAAAATCTGAATTAAATCACACCGAAATCACCGAAATTATGACATTTTCACAACAAACACTACATTTTTGTGTTGGCGATTTGACGTTTGAGAAACTATAATCATGTTCCGATGAACGACTTTTACGATGATTTTCTTCGTTAAACCATATTTGACTAAGTTCAAGGTGGATGTGATTTGGGTGTGAAATTGAGTGGGAAGTGCTATTTTCATCGATTTTCTTTTTGTAAAATCTTTTAAATGAGACAATATTTTGAGGATGCCCGATGTACGAGTTCCTTATTTTTCGTATTTCTATTGATATTTGACAAGAAATCGCGAATAAAATCGATAAGTCCCTCACACCCCCCTGAACCAAAATAAAGTTTTACCGAAAATGCACCCAAAAATTGATTGCTGTTCTAAATAGAGGGACCCTAGGGGAGTTCAAAACGATGGTCCGTTAAGCTGGACCAGATGCTTCCCCATCCCATACATTTTTTTTCTTAGTTGTATGGGGTTGGGGTAGCATCTGGTCCAGCTTAACGGACCATCGTTTTGAACTCCCCTAGGGTCCCTCTATTTAGAACAGAAATCAATTTTTGGGTGCATTTTCGGTAAAACTTTATTTTGGTTCAGGGAGGGTGTGCCCTCCCTTATTTTGAAAATCGGATATTTATCGATATATGAATTTAATTTCTAATCGAATAAAACGAGCCATCAGAACAGTCGGAGCGTTTGCTGCGACTGAGCCCCGTACAAACCCGTATATCTATTGCGTACGTGACCCTAGTGCGTCTGTCACCCTACTTTGACCGTAAGCCTATGCGCCGGTTAAAGTAGTTAAAGTAAAATTATTATGTAATGTGTACATCTTAGAAATTGCGCATAGCGCAATTACGAAGCCCCGTACGACGTTCCTTTCAAATGAAACAAAAATTTCAAATCGCCCTAAAATTTTATTTTTTTGAAGGGCCTAGTATCGGCCTCAGTCCGAGGACCCAATTTTTTTTTTTTTCAACTACATTCTATTCGGCCTTTGATTACCTTCCAAATGAAACAAAAATTACGAAAAACGGATGAAATTTGCTCGAGTTATATGTAAAATACACATAGGGCCCTAGTAGCGGCCTGAGTCCAAGGACCCAAATTTAATTTTTTTTTCAACAACATTCTATTCGGTGTTCGATTATCTTTCAAATGAAACAAAAATTACGAAAAACGATGAAATTTACTCGAGTTGTATGTAAAATACGCATAGGGCTCTAGTAGCGGCCTTAGTCCGAGGACCCAAATTTAATTTTTTTTTCAACAACATTCTATTCGGCCTTTGATTACCTTCCAAATGACACAAAAATTACGAAAAACGAATGAAATTTACTTGAGTTCTATGTAAAATACACATAGGGCCCTAGTAGCTTTTCACTTCTAAGGCCCTAACTCACGGTCCACTCACCCGATTTAAAAAAACCTTTTTTTTCCTGGATTGGTATTGACAATACCTATCATTTCCCGTGTCATTTAAATTTCAAAAAAAAAAAAATTTGAAATCGGATTTGATTTACTCAAGATATCGACGTGACAGACAGACGGACAGACGGCCCAAATTTTTATTGCGGATTCGTCATCTATGAACATAGGCAAACACTTTGCCCTTACCGTCTGCTTCGAATTCCATCAATTACACACGGCATCGTAATCCTATAAGCCCCTTCGTACTTCGTACGGGGCTAAAAAGCTTTTGGAGGTCCGTTGAATATTTATTAAGTTATCGGGTTATCAAGGAACAAAGAAAGTGTGACGAATGTTTGACCGAAAACCTTACATACAGAAAATGTTTGTATTTTCAATCATAGTAGTGAAAGTGAACATTGTGTGACAAACATTTTAGAGTTCCGTATTTATCATCCGTAAGACCCATGACTTTCAGTCAAGGGAATAAAAAAGAAGACGCTCAGAAAAAATAGTTTCTTTTACGTTTCATAAAACAGTCTTTTAGTAGTAGGTAAGACAAAATTAAATATTTATTTTATTACGATTGAGCATAAATGTTCAGTTTTCTTTCATAGCAGCTTCAACCGTATTTTTTGTGTCTACAAAGAAAAAAAAATCAATAAAGAAGACAAGGACACTAGATGACTGGTTTAATTCATAAAAGAGTTGGTCGTCTATTAGGAACGACGGTTCAGTGTTCAGGATATTTATCAATGTATTTTGAGTGATTTCTTTCGCTCACGAATTCTGGGAATGCTCGCTTCAGCTTCACAACAGGCTAGACATGTCGTCATGAATTTTATCAATTTTATTTCATACATGATTATCCACAGGATGCCTGTAACAAGCAAGCAAGAAAGGAAAATCAGAAATTTTACGAGTGTTATTTGCTCAACTGTTGTATTATTATATCGCTGGATGGGTGTTAATAACTTGATGCAGACATTTCTCGCTGGAAACTCTCGCTTAAGTAAAGCCATAGAAAAATATTCTTTCATTCTTTTATTACTTAATAATGTCACATTTCTTGTCGCACACTTTTTGATGTTTTTCCTTGAAAATATTCTTTCCAATCCATAAACCATATGATGAAAACTTCGTTTCCACCCAGCCATTGTTTGCAATTGTAATTTCCTCGGAGCACGTATTTCTTGCGTACTTGAAGTGGCAATCGTGATAGCATTTGTAACATTAAATATTTAATGGCATTAAAATGGTTTCCTTCTCAACATGTGTAGAAATAAGAATAGGAGAATATTATGATACCGTGCAATCGAAAAGCATATTTTCAATTTATTCTTTTTTCCAACAAATCAACTTTTGAACGACTTATAAGAGCATAATATATAATGTCACGAGGCATTTGAAGGACACCAGCATTACCATTAATATTCTTAATCATGCTAGGATGCATATTATGCTTAAATCACATGAGAGCTATTTTCACAGTTTGAATTTAAAAGAATTGAAGGAAATTGTTTTCAAAGTGGAATAATGGAAAATAAAGAAAATCTGCTTGTAAAAGTTTTATGGGTTTGTGATGCAATTTCAATAGAGGTTTCTGATCTCAATCACATCTAGATATATTGTTACACATTATAACATGCAGGTAACGTAATGTTCATGTGAATTTGTACGATATTTGTCGTTTGCTTATTTTGTTAGGAATTTAATAATGATGGCCCTACGTTAGTGAAGGGTCATGACGCAGGTCCGTTCACACTGAAAAATTTGACAAAAAATTGTTTCCTTAGGACTGAGGAACATACACAACTTTTTTTGACTTTTCCCCATCCGCTCATACTACCCCTCCACTTATTTTATTCATAATCTAGGTGTCCATACGAGTTCAACCAGCTATCACACGCCTCATAAGGTTAAGATTTGGCCGAGATATTAAATTTCAAAACTTGAAAATTTGTATGAAGAAATTGATTTACATACATTTTGAAATAGATGAATTCTACCAACCTTTGTCACTATGTCACTTTGTTACAACGAAACTTTTGAATTTACCGGTGGATTTGGCAGAAATTTTCAGGGTATGTCAAGGACGTAATTCTAATAAACTAATTTGAAGGAATTTTCATAAAAGCTTATAATTTCGGAGCTATGAGCGTTTTAAGCTATTGAACTATAGTACACATAACTCGGAAAATACTGCAGATAAAAAGTTCATTTAAAAGACAAAGTTATAGAGTTTCACATTCTAGTCGACACGTGTTTCATGGTTTTCCTAAAAAGTCCCTTATTTGGGCGCTATGAGCGTTTTAAGTGCGAGCTATGTCAGCAATAACTCGGAAAATACGGCAGATGGAAACATCGTTTAAAAGACAAATTTATAGAGTTTCAGATTCTAGCCGATACGTGTTTCATGGTTTACCTAAAAAGTCCCTTATTTGGGCGCTATGAGCGTCTTAAGTGCGAGCTATGTCAGCCATAACTCGAAAAATATTGCAGATAGAAAGTTCATTTAAAAGACAAAGATATATAGTTTTAGATTCTAGTCGATACGTGTTTCATGGTTTCCCTAAAAAGCCGCTTATCTTGGAGCTATGAGCGTTTTAAGTGCGTTAAATTTTTGAATTTTGACAAATTTTCTATTTTCGTCAAATTTTCGATTTTCATCAACTTATTGATTTTCGTCAAATTTTCGATTTTCATCAACTTATTGATTTTCGTCAAATTTTCAATTTTCGTTAAATTTTTAAATTTCGTCAAATTATCGAATTTCGTCAAATTTTTAATTTTTGTCAAATTATAGAATTATACGAAATTTTTTTTTTGTTATAATTTTCTTTCTAACATTTTTCGGGTAAAATTTTTGTTGATCAAACTTTCGCGTGCTTTCCTCATCAGCCGCCATTTGTGACGCATATCTTTTTGCGTGTCGAATCTGTAAGCGTCACCTACACCGATATCAGTTCTTTTGAAAGTGGATAACAGGACTTGCGTCACACCTCCACTGTAAGTGACATTTACCCACACATATCAGCGACACAACACGGTTTCTTTCCTGGGAGAAGAGTTGAATCAAATCTGTTTGAATATTCGCTACTTGTGCACGACGCCTTCATCAATGGTAAACAGATTGACACATTCTATGCAGACATCCGCAAAGCATTTGACGTCATATGCTACATCCTACTGCTGTACAAACTTGCTGCAGACAAATATCGTTTGAGCAATCGTCTCTTGCTGTGGTTTCGGTCTTTCTTCCGGAATCGGAAACAGTTGGTGAAAGTTAACTCAAACCTGTCGGCCGCGATTGAAGTTCATTCCGGAGTCGGTCAAGGTTCGATCGTCGGTCCAACATTTTTCCTGGTGTTTTTTAATGACTCGGATGACACACTGATTGGTACAAAAGGATTGAATTTTGCTGACGACAAAAAGATCGCCCATAACGACATTTCTATTATTGACGATACACGCTCGCTCCAAGAGTCAATAAACAATTTCTCCGATTGGTGTCGTCGGAATGGTTTCGAGTTGAATGAGGATAAATGCAAGGTCATGACTATCTCTCGCAAGCGATCTCCCGTCTTAGCCGAATACCACATGAATGACAAGCCAATTAAACGTGTTGATGACATCAAAGATCTTGGTCTAACGTACAAGAACGACTTTACCTTCAACATGCACCATGAGCTAGCTTCAAAGAAGGGTCACTCAATGCTGTCATTTATCAAGAGACAATGTTTCGGCCGGTTTGATTAGAGGTGTGCGCCGATCTTAAAATAGTCGGCGGCGGTGCGCCGACTGGTAAGGGATCGGCGGCGGCGCGCCGGAAGAAATTTATAGTCGGCGGCGGTGCGCCGATCGGCGCGCCGATAAATTTACAAAAAATCTAAACTTTCGAAAATAATGCAAAAACATTGGAAAAAGCGTGCGCAATCATTTTTCCGAACACTGAAATCTTACTATCTTGTAATCTGAAGTATCAACCACTTATACAAGGGGAATCAACTGAGGCGTATCTCACCTTTTATATTGTGTACAATGTACAATCACCTATTATTTTGAAAACATCTAATTTAATGAATCCAAGAATGATTAATGAGTTTGCGTAAATGACATGTAAGCTATAAGTCAAATTATAATTTGGAAATTTTAAGTCACATCTTCATACCAGATGTTCTGCAGGCTTCTTATTTCCAACTTATAATTTATGTCATTTACGCAAACTCACTACTATTATCTTTCAATTTATGCAATAACCGTTCCCGTTGCCTTTAGTCCATCTTCGATGAAGGAGTGAGATCGTAGTAGAAGGTTTTCGCAAATAAGAGATTTAGATAAACTTAAATTTATAAGTAATAAGTGCATAGACTACGCCAAAATGATTTTTTTCCCAAATTTTTTAAATAAAGCAGCTAAAAATTGAAAATAAAGATACCCGTGTCTTTTTGACAAAAAAACTTGAAACCGGAAAGATTTTCCACTTTATAAATTCCTAAAACACGTGATTTGCGCCATTTTCCACCCAAATTCCACATAAGGTCTTAAGTTTGCCACTTTACAATTACAGTAGTTTTGACTGATTCACTGAATTTTGTTCTCCTTCTTCTTCCTCTTATATGCACAGAAAATAGAGTAACGTACCCAAGAGTTCACGTTAAGTGAGGATACAGAAAAGACAAATGCTGTTTCGACCTCGGGTATCGATGGCGGTCTCGGGCCAGCGTGATCTGACCATCCTCAGTAGTATCCATCGATACCCTTCCCAAGACAGCAGCAAACTTTTTCTTTGGACTAGTATTTATATGGCGACCATATAAAAGACGAGCTATTGGTAGACCACCAGAGAGATGGACAAACGGAATTAAGAATATTGCAGGTACAAACTGGCAGCAAATGGCAATGGATAGCAGTGGATAGAAACAGGCTGAAAAAGAAGAAGAAGAAGTATTTAAAAATATGCATAAAACACTTGCCATCTACTGATAGAAATAGGATACGTTATAGAAAGCTACTTCGAAGATAACCCTATCGTAGCATCAGAAACAAAATCACCGTCGTACAGTGCAAGTAAGAAGAAAAACCCAAAGTTTCAACAAAAATTTTTTAACAAAAAACTCCTTTCTACGCATATAGAAACATAGCAGCATATAGAAACCTGACTTATAAATTAAGAGCGATAAACATTTGCTAAAACCTTGTACATGTACTCAGGCACACACTTTTGTATAGATTTTTCAATTTAAGTATATATTTATTGTCGCCCATTAAAATTTCTGAAAGCACTAAACGTATAAAATTTCGGCGCGACGAAAATACAATCGGCGGCGGCGGCGGCGTGAGCTATTATTTTTCGGCGGCGGCGCGCCGAAAATTTAGCAAAAAATCGGCGGCGCGCCGGCGTAAAATCGGCGGTGCACACCTCTAGGTTTGATGTTGACACAGCCAAGATGCTTTACAATTCTGTCGTTCGATCTCATCTAGAATTTGCATCCTCGGTCTGGACTCCACATCATGACACCCACGTTCAGACATTCGAAAGTGTTCAGAGGCAATTCGTCCTATATGCGAACCACGATCGACACATCGACCCAAACGATAGAAGCTATCGCCTCCGGCCATACATCGACAGGTGTACCGAATTGAATTTGCAGACGCTAGTTAGACGGAGAGCAAACGCAGCAGTATTCTTTGTACACGACGTGTTAACCGGGAAAGTGAACTCTCAGGCACTACGTGATAGGATAACCTTGAACGATGGATCAAAAACGCTGCGAAATTCGTCGCTAATCCGGATTAATGCATACCAACGGGAATACCAGACATATTCGCCATTCAATTTTGCCTGTCGTTTGTTCAACTTGGCGGCGACTCATGTGGATCCGACTCTACCATCCCGCGAATTTCGACGCTTTGTAACGGAACTCGATGATTCGACGTTCGGCACTTTTGCTGCCTGTTAGGTGTTATATTGAGTTTGTTTGAGTTATTTTTTTCTGTTAAACTTCCATTTTCTTTCTTTAAGAAACTTAAGTTTTCGTTTTAGTTTAGACAGTGCCATTTCTGGCTAACTTTGATTATTTTTACTTTTTGAATTTAGACGATGCCATTTTTGGCTATTTTTGTTATTACTTGTGATATGCCTTTTTTGCTATTTTTTCGTTTTGTTCTTTCTACCAGCCGGCTAGCGGTATAGCTGTTGTTTTTGATTTACTTGTTTGTTTTTGGATTGCTCTTTTTTTCTCTTTTTTTTGTACTCTTTTTGATCTTGTATTCAATGTCGGCTAGAAGATAGTAGACATCAATAAAAGGAAATTCATTCATTCAAGTGGTTTTGGGCGATATTCAACTACCAGTTTGTTAGTCAGCTACCAAATTATCGAATTATAAACAAGCAAGCACCCTCAACGGAAGCATCATTTCGTCTAAACAACTGCAAGCAGGGATGTGGCTAAACAATGTTTCATGACCAAGAGGTACTTTATGCACGACGAGCAAAAAGCAGCGGCCCAGACGTACAGCACTGTTTGAAAGTTGACCATACTTTGACTGATGGCTGGCCATGGGTGGTGAGTGCGAATGTCAGTATGTCAGAATTTGTCGGCCGTAGATAGGCAAACGATCCTACAAAGTTTTAACTTATTTGGTTACGTTTTTGTTACAATTACAAAAATCTATTGAGAAAATATCGGTCGACAAAAAGGTGCATTAGACAAAAAAAATAGTTGAAGATCTGAAAATTTGTGTCCACACATCAAATAATTTTCCTTGGTGCTAAATCCCTTAGTTCTCTTTTCTCTTATTACAATCAATTGTCTTCAATTTGTCCATAATTCTTTTCGCCTTCTCGCTTGTCCGTAGCCATGTAAATAAGTAACTAACACACTAACGCTAAATTAAGTTGGAAAGCCGTCCGTTTCTGCAAGTGAAACATTATTATTATATTTGTAGTTTGTAATTTTTTGAATAATAAAGTTCGTTAAGTTAAGTCATCCATCCATAATATTTAAATGATTCAAAGTTATTTGTAAACTAAATTTTGATAAAATAAAATTTCAAGAAAAAAAAGAACAAATCATTTTCAATTATACATAAAATCTGTCCTCAATTGTTCTTTCCTTCCGGACCTACTCTTACTTCAGGTATTGTCAGTTAAAAATGTTATTTTACCTGTTGCCAAAATTGGTATTTTGACGTGTAGGACATTATTGCCCTAGCCGAAGGCGTGGGCCATAATGCCTACACGTCAAAATAACAGTTCGGCAATAGGTGCATATCATATTTTATCTGTCGAGAACAGATATATCGAGATAAAAAAAAACTCCCTAGAGGGATAAGCTCGAGATTATCGTTCTAGACAGATAAAAAGATTTACATCGCTGTTTCATACATATTGTTGTCTAATGAATTTTTCATTTAACCAACAATTTGTCCTATCTAAGTAAATTCGACTAAGCATTCTTTTCTCAAATTATTTATTTCACGCGCAGAATGCGTCACCACAAGAGATATCAGTTACTTTGTGAGTTATAACACAGATAGGTGCGTCACCTTTACCCTGGTTTTATATAATATTGACAATAATGACGCTTTTTTTATGAGATAAATATTTCATGTACTGATGTTGAAAAAGATTGTTCACAGTTGAGCGCACTTGGGAACTGCCCCCAAGGCCCTGCCTGTGCCCTCTTTTCTTCCCGTAGGAATCGGCGAGGAGTTAGGTCCGAAATGTGGCAACTTTAAGGAGAGTTTGCTTATAACTGATACACAATGATCGTATAAACAGTTTCTCATTGCCTAACAAGGAGTTAGGTTAATTGATCACCTATCAAATGATCGCTAACCCGAAAGAAATTCAAAACTAATGTGAACTATATACAACGTATACCGGCGGCAATGAGTGGTAAAACAAGACACATTCGCTACACACGTATGTGCTATGCAAATGGATCAAGTAAGGACACCTATCTTACCAATACCGGCGGCAATGAGTGGTAAAACAAGACACATTCGCTACACATGTTTGTGCTATGCAAATGGATCAAGTAAGGACACCTATCTTACCAGTTGAAAGTTCACATTAGATTCAAATTTCTTTGTAAAATTAGCTGTTACACATCGATGGGTGACAGAGAAATGACAACAGATGGTGTTGTCCCGGCCCAGACATCCGTTATCATTTCTCTGATGGCTTACAATTGACCTAACGTTGCGTCCTATCTACCCCACCTAATGTGGCAATTTTAAGGAGAGTTTGCTTATAACTGATACACAATGATCGTATAAACAGTTTCTCATTGCCTAACAAGGAGTTAGGTTAATTGATCACCTATCGAATGATCGCTAACCCGAAAGAAATTCAAAACTAATGTGAACTATATACAACGTATACCGGCGGCAATGAGTGGTAAAACAAGACACATTCGCTACACACGTATGTGCTATGCAAATGGATCAAGTAAGGACACCTATCTTACCAATACCGGCGGCAATGAGTGGTAAAACAAGACACATTCGCTACACATGTTTGTGCTATGCAAATGGATCAAGTAAGGACACCTATCTTACCAGTTGAAAGTTCACATTAGATTCAAATTTCTTTGTAAAATTAGCTGTTACACATCGATGGGTGACAGAGAAATGACAACAGATGGTGTTGTCCCGGCCCAGACATCCGTTATCATTTCTCTGATGGCTTACAATTGACCTAACGTTGCGTCCTATCTACCCCACCTAATGTGGCAATTTTAAGGAGAGTTTGCTTATAACTGATACACAATGATCGTATAAACAGTTTCTCATTGCCTAACAAGGAGTTAGGTTAATTGATCACCTATCGAATGATCGCTAACCCGAAAGAAATTCAAAACTAATGTGAACTATATACAACGTATACCGGCGGCAATGAGTGGTAAAACAAGACACATTCGCTACACACGTATGTGCTATGCAAATGGATCAAGTAAGGACACCTATCTTACCAATACCGGCGGCAATGAGTGGTAAAACAAGACACATTCGCTACACATGTTTGTGCTATGCAAATGGATCAAGTAAGGACACCTATCTTACCAGTTGAAAGTTCACATTAGATTCAAATTTCTTTGTAAAATTAGCTGTTACACATCGATGGGTGACAGAGAAATGACAACAGATGGTGTTGTCCCGGCCCAGACATCCGTTATCATTTCTCTGATGGCTTACAATTGACCTAACGTTGCGTCCTATCTACCCCACCTAATGTGGCAATTTTAAGGAGAGTTTGCTTATAACTGATACACAATGATCGTATAAACAGTTTCTCATTGCCTAACAAGGAGTTAGGTTAATTGATCACCTATCGAATGATCGCTAACCCGAAAGAAATTCAAAACTAATGTGAACTATATACAACGTATACCGGCGGCAATGAGTGGTAAAACAAGACACATTCGCTACACACGTATGTGCTATGCAAATGGATCAAGTAAGGACACCTATCTTACCAATACCGGCGGCAATGAGTGGTAAAACAAGACACATTCGCTACACATGTTTGTGCTATGCAAATGGATCAAGTAAGGACACCTATCTTACCAGTTGAAAGTTCACATTAGATTCAAATTTCTTTGTAAAATTAGCTGTTACACATCGATGGGTGACAGAGAAATGACAACAGATGGTGTTGTCCCGGCCCAGACATCCGTTATCATTTCTCTGATGGCTTACAATTGACCTAACGTTGCGTCCTATCTACCCCACCTAATGTGGCAATTTTAAGGAGAGTTTGCTTATAACTGATACACAATGATCGTATAAACAGTTTCTCATTGCCTAACAAGGAGTTAGGTTAATTGATCACCTATCGAATGATCGCTAACCCGAAAGAAATTCAAAACTAATGTGAACTATATACAACGTATACCGGCGGCAATGAGTGGTAAAACAAGACACATTCGCTACACACGTATGTGCTATGCAAATGGATCAAGTAAGGACACCTATCTTACCAATACCGGCGGCAATGAGTGGTAAAACAAGACACATTCGCTACACATGTTTGTGCTATGCAAATGGATCAAGTAAGGACACCTATCTTACCAGTTGAAAGTTCACATTAGATTCAAATTTCTTTGTAAAATTAGCTGTTACACATCGATGGGTGACAGAGAAATGACAACAGATGGTGTTGTCCCGGCCCAGACATCCGTTATCATTTCTCTGATGGCTTACAATTGACCTAACGTTGCGTCCTATCTACACCACCTAATGTGGCAATTTTAAGGAGAGTTTGCTTATAACTGATACACAATGATCGTATAAACAGTTTCTCATTGCCTAACAAGGAGTTTGGTTAATTGATCACCTATCGAATGATCGCTAACCCGAAAGAAATTCAAAACTAATGTGAACTATATACAACGTATACCGGCGGCAATGAGTGGTAAAACGAGACACATTCGCTACACACGTATGTGCTATGCAAATGGATCAAGTAAGGACACCTATCTTACCAATACCGGCGGCAATGAGTGGTAAAACAAGACACATTCGCTACACATGTTTGTGCTATGCAAATGGATCAAGTAAGGACACCTATCTTACCAGTGGAAAATTCGCATTAGAATCAAATTTCTTTGCAAAATTAGCTGTTACACATCGATGGGTGACAGAGGAATGATAACAGATTGCGTTGCACCGGCCAAGCGCCATCTGTTATCATTTCTCTGATGGCTTACAATTGACCTAACGTTGCGTCCTATCTACCCCACCTAATGTGGCAACTTTAAGGAGAGTTTGCTTATAACTGATACACAATGATCGTATAAACAGTTTCTCATTGCCTAACAAGGAGTTAGGTTAATTGATCACCTATCGAATGATCGCTAACCCGAAAGAAATTCAAAACTAATGTGAACTATATACAACGTATACCGGCGGCAATGAGTGGTAAAACGAGACACATTCGCTACACACGTATGTGCTATGCAAATGATCAAGTAAGGACACCTATCTTACCAATACCGGCGGCAATGAGTGGTAAAACAAGACATATTCGCTACACATGTTTGTGCTATGCAAATGGATCAAGTAAGGACACCTATCTTACCAGTGGAAAATTCGCATTAGAATCAAATTTCTTTGCAAAATTAGCTGTTACACATCGATGGGTGACAGAGGAATGATAACAGATTGCGTTGCACCGGCCAAGCGCCATCTGTTATCATTTCTCTGATGGCTTACAATTGACCTAACGTTGCGTCCTATCTACCCCACCTAATGTGGCAACTTTAAGGAGAGTTTGCTTATAACTGATACACAATGATCGTATAAACAGTTTCTCATTGCCTAACAAGGAGTTAGGTTAATTGATCACCTATCGAATGATCGCTAACCCGAAAGAAATTCAAAACTAATGTGAACTATATACAACGTATACCGGCGGCAATGAGTGGTAAAACAAGCCACATTCGCTACACACGTATGTGCTATGCAAATGGATCAAGTAAGGACACCTATCTTACCAATACCGGCGGCAATGAGTGGTAAAACAAGACACATTCGCTACACATGTATGTGCTATGCAAATGTATCAAGTAAGGACACCTATCTTACCAGTTGAAAGTTCACATTAGATTCGAATTTCTTTGTAAAATTAGCTGTTACACATCGATGGGTGACAGAGAAATGATAACAGATTGCGTTGCACCGACCAAGCGCCATCTGTTATCATTTCTCTGATGGCTGACAATTTCCCTAACGTGGCGTCGCATCTATCCCCAACCTAATGTGGCAATTTCAAAGAGAGTTTGTTTATAACGGATACACAATGATCTCGTATAAACGGTTTCTCATTGCCTTACAAGAAGTTAGGTTAATTGATCACCTATCGAATGATCGCTAACCCGAAAGAAATTCAAAACTAATGTGAACTATATACAACGTATACCGGCGGCAATGATTGGTAAAACAAGACACATTCGCTACACATGTTTGTGCTATGCAAATGGATCAAGTAAGGACACCTATCTTACCAGTGGAGAGATCACATTAGAATCGAATTCCTTTGTAAAATTAGCTGTTACACATCGATACCCTATTCTACCCCTCTGCGTTTTCACGGGCTTGGGACCGTTAAATAACATGTGAAGCGTGCTATTTAGCCGCATTAGTAGATTTTGCTGTCATTCAAGCGACCGACTTTAAAACCATGAGCGCAATATAAGTATGCACACATCAAAGATCAACTAGCATAGCAAACGATATCAGCACAACCAAACATACAACACAGTTCCACAATTCTCTTCTGTGTCCTTATTATACATTAGTGCCCCTCCGGATAACAAAAACAGCAGTACTTTGCTTTGATTGGTTTACTTTTTGACAGCTGATCATTGACTGAAATATGTCCTTGTTTTTTCAGAGATGTTTACTCTTTGACAGCCAATCACCGACTAAAGTATGTCCTTGTTTAGGCCGAGATGTTTACTCTTTGACAGCCAATCATCGACTGAAGTATACCATTGTTTTGGCAGAGATGTTTACTCTTTGACAACCAAAAATCGACTGAAGTATACCATTGTTTTGGCAGAGATGTTTACTCTTTCACAACCAAAAATGGACTGAAGTGTACCATTGTTTAGGCCAAGATGTTTACTCTTTAACAGCCAAAAATCGATTGAAGTGTACCATTGTTTAGGCCAAGATGTTTATGCTTTGACAGCCAATCACCGACTTAAGTATACCATTGTTTAGGCAGAGATGTTTACTATTTGACAGCCAATCATCGACTGAAGTATACCATTGTTTTGGCAGATATGTTTACTCTTTGACAGCCAATCATCGACTGAAGTATATCATTGTTTTGGCGGAGATGTTTACTTTTTGACAGCTGATCATTGACTGAAGTATGTCCTTGTTTTTTCAGAGATGTTTACTCTTTGACAGCCAATCACCGACTAAAGTATGTCCTTGTTTAGGCCGAGATGTTAATCTTTGACAGCCAATCATCGACTGAAGTATACCATTGTTTTGGCAGAGATGTTTACTCTTTGACAACCAAAAATCGACTGAGGTATACCATTGTTTAGGCCAAGATGTTTATGCTTTGACAGCCAATCACCGACTTAAGTATATCATTGTTTTGGCGGAGTTGTTTACTCTTTGACAGCCAATCACCGACTGAAGTATACCATTGTTTTGACAGAGATGTTTACTATTTGACAGCCAATCATCGACTGAAGTATACCATTGTTTTGGAAGATATGTTTCCTCTTAGCCAGCCAATCATCGACTGAAGTATATCATTGTTTTGGCGGAGATGTTTACTTTTTGACAGCTGATCATTGACTGAAGTATGTCCTTGTTTTTTCAAAGATGTTTACTCTTTGACAGCCAATCACCGACTAAAGTATGTCCTTGTTTTGGCAGAGATGTTTACTCTTTGACAGCCAATCGTCGACTGAAGTATGTCCTTGTTTAGGCCGAGATGTTTACTCTTTGACAGCCAATCATCGACTGAAGTATACCATTGTTTTGGCAGAGATGTTTACTCTTTGACAACCAAAAATCGACTGAGGTATACCATTGTTTAGGCCAAGATGTTTATGCTTTGACAGCCAATCACCGACTTAAGTATACCATTGTTTTGGCAGAGATGTTTATTCTTTGACATCCAATCACCGACTGAAGTATACCATTGTTTTGGCAGACATGTTTACTCTTTGACAGCCAATCATCGACTGAAGTATACCATTGTTTTGGCAGAGATGTTTACTCTTTGACAGCCAATCATCGACTGAAATATACCATTGTTTTGGCAGAGATGTTTACTCTTTGACAGCCAATCACCGACTGAAGTATACCATTGTTTTGACAGAGATGTTTACTATTTGACAGCCAATCATCGACTGAAATATACCATTGTTTTGGCAGAGATGTTTACTCTTTGACAGCCAATCGCCGACTGAAGTATACCATTGTTTTGGCAGATATGTTTACTCTTTGACAGCCAATCGTCGACTGAAGTATACCATTGTTTTGACAGAGATGTTTACTATTTGACAGCCAATCATCGGCTGAAATATACCATTGTTTTGTCAGAGATGTTTACTCTTTGACAACCAATCGCCGACTGAAGTATACCATTGTTTTGGCAGATATGTTTACTCTTTGACAGCCAATCGTCGACTGAAGTATACCATTGTTTTGACAGAGATGTTTACTCTTTGACAGCCAATCGCCGACTGAAGTATACCATTGTTTTGGCAGATATGTTTACTCTTTGACAGCCAATCATCGACTGAAGTATATCATTGTTTTGGCGGAGATGTTTACTTTTTGACAGCTGATCATTGACTGAAGTATGTCCTTGTTTTTTCAGAGATGTTTACTCTTTGACAGCCAATCACCGACTAAAGTATGTCCTTGTTTAGGCCGAGATGTTTACTCTTTGACAGCCAATCATCGACTGAAGTATACCATTGTTTTGGCAGAGATGTTTACTCTTTGACAACCAAAAATCGACTGAGGTATACCATTGTTTAGGCCAAGATGTTTATGCTTTGACAGCCAATCACCGACTTAAGTATACCATTGTTTTGGCAGAGATGTTTATTCTTTGACATCCAATCACCGACTGAAGTATACCATTGTTTTGGCAGACATGTTTACTCTTTGACAGCCAATCATCGACTGAAGTATATAATTGTTTTGGCAGAGATGTTTACTCTTTGACAGCCAATCGTCGAATGAAGTATACCATTGTTTTGGCAGATATGTTTACTCTTTGACAGCCAATCGTCGACTGAAGTATACCATTGTTTTGGCAGAGATGTTTACTCTTTGACAGCCAATCACCGACTGAAGTATACCATTGTTTTGGCAGATATGTTTACTCTTTGACAGCCAATCATCGAGTGAAGTATATCATTGTTGTGGCAGATATGTTTACTCTTTGACACCCAATCATCGACAGAAGTATACCATTGTTTTGACAGAGATGTTTACTCTTTGACAGCCAATCATCGACTGAAGTATATAATTGTTTTGGCAGAGATGTTTACTCTTTGACAGCCAATCGTCGACTGAAGTATACCATTGTTTTGGCAGATATGTTTACTCTTTGACAGCCAATCGTCGACTGAAGTATACCATTGTTTTGGCAGATATGTTTACTCTTTGACAGCCAATCGTCGACTGAAGTATACCATTGTTTTGGCAGAGATGTTTACTCTTTGACAGCCAATCATCGAGTGAAGTATATCATTGTTGTGGCAGATATGTTTACTCTTTGACACCCAATCATCGACAGAAGTATACCATTGTTTTGACAGAGATGTTTACTCTTTGACAGCCAATCATCGACTGAAGTATACCATTGTTTTGACAGAGATGTTTACTATTTGACAGCCAATCATCGACTGAAATATACCATTGTTTTGGCAGATATGTTTACTCTTTGACAGCCAATCGTCGACTGAAGTATACCATTGTTTTAACAGAGATGTTTACTCTTTGACAGCCAATCATCGACTGAAGTATACCATTGTTTTGACAGAGATGTTTACTCTTTGACAGCCAATCATCGAGTGAAGTATATCATTGTTGTGGCAGATATGTTTACTCTTTGACAGCCAATCATCGACTGAATGTCCTTGATTTCGCAGAGATGTTTACTCTTTGACAGCTCATCACAGATTGAAGTTAGTTTATAGCATATCAAAAACTAAATTATTGTATCGGTGATAGGGATTTAAGATACTTAGGAAGTTTAGGAATGAAAAGTAAGCTGATCAAAATTACATTGCAAAAATTGTCAGTCAATGGACCTGACCCACCCAAAAGGTGGGACCTAGTTATAGGTTAAATGTTTTTTTTAAAGTTAAGCCTGGTTATACATTGAACAAATATACAAATTTGCCAGAAAATGTATGGATATAGTGTTATTGGCAACACATTTTCGCACTACTCAACGCACTTCATGCGTTGCACTACTGCAAAACAAGGCATCAGAACAGTCGGAGCGTTTGCTGCGACTTAGCCCCGTACAACCCGTAATCCAATTTTGTCCGCAACCATTATACGTCCGTAGCCCTAATAAGCTCGGAACCCTAATACGTCCACAACCCTCTAATGCGTATGTTACCAAAATGCAAGTCAAGTTGCGCATTGTCAAATTTACTGAAACTGTTCATTTTTAAAATTGCGCACAGCGCAATTACGAAAGCCCGTACGAAGTACCTTTCAAATAAAACCAACAATTTACGACATTATTTAGAAACCCAAAATTTTTTGCCAACTTTCCATTGGTATTCAATTACCTCTCAAATGAAACAAAAACAAGCAAAATCGGTTGAGATTTACTCGATTTATGTGCAAAAAGCACTTAGGGCCGAGTAGCGGCCTTAGTGCAAGGGCCCAAATTTGAAACTTTTTTTGCCATCATTCTATTCGTCATTCAATTATCTCTCAAATGAAACAAAAACTAGCAAAATCGGATGAGATTTACTCGATTTATGTGCAAAAAACACTTAGGGCCGAGTAGCGGCCTTAGTCCAAGGGCCCAAATTTGAAACTTTTTCGCCACGTTCTTTTCGGTATTCAATTAGACTCCATAAAAAACTAAATCTAGCAAAATCGGATGAGATTTACTCGATTTATGTGCAAAAAACACTTAGGGCCGAGTAACGACCTTTGAGCCCTCCCAACAAGCCCACGTTGCATCTCACCCAAAAACAATGTTCAGCAACTTTGTTCTACTCGTCAATACCTTTCATTTGATATATCACAAGCAGCTATTGCGTGCATATTTCGGTAGATATCGTCGAAAGACTGGAAAAACACCTATAGGGCCCTAGCTCTGGAAGGCCGACCCTACCATGCCCATTTTCGAACTTGACCTTACTTTTGTCGATACCAATCGGGAAAAAAGAATTTTGAAAAAAGGTTGCGATTTACTCTAGCTAGAGGGGTCACGGACGGACGGACGGACGGACGGACGGACGACGGACGGACGGACGGACGGACATTTTTTTTATTGCGGATTCGTCATCTATGAACATAACCAAATGCTTTGCCCTTACTGTCTGCTTCCAATTCGACGTGTTACAAACGGCATATTAATCTTATAGCCCCCAGTATACGAATAGTAACTGGGGGCTTATAATGATTATCTTAGCTGGATTAACTAATAATTACGCCTCCGGTGTCTAGATTAGTTGGATACATTTTGCGAACAAA